>NC_056719.1:7281598-7369770 GCF_018831695.1 Puntigrus tetrazona | reverse complement strand
GAGTATCTATCTAGTCAGCAGCTTCTCCAGATGCTACAGAAAGTGAGAGAGAACCTATGCCATTGTCCTTAGACCTTCTATTATTGAGAGCGAGAGAGAGAGAGAGAGAGAGAGAGAGGTTATCGTTTCTTGATTACAGTCTCTTAGCTTTGCAGAGATGTTTGTAGAGCCCTCTGACAGTCTGCTCTATGACACAGAGCCATCTGTTTTTAAAAGCATTCTCATGTTCTGTACCCATCAATTAATAATGACAGTTTTCAGCATTCTGTTAGTTTACGACTGTCTAAAACGGATATTGTTTAGACAGAATTATTCATTTTGACACAAGGTGATAAGTCAAATTTGAATAATAAAATTAAATAATGCATGCATGATTATTCATTCCCCTCTCTGGAGTCAAAGGCAGATTAATTTTTATAAACAGAGGTTGTAAATCACATTTGAAAACAACACCAAGGCAAACGGAACTTTATTTCTGTGAGGATTATCTCAGTGGGACCATTTTCGCATGCAGTTGGTATATCGTGTAGTCGATTGATTTTTGTTATGGAAACCTACTTTGTAGGAAATTGTTTTATCTTAGTTTCCGCCAGAAGCTTTTAAGCATCTGATTCTGATTCTTCCTTAATTTATGCAAGTATTCAATTGTCTATTTTGGAGTGTGGGGGGAGAAGACGAGGAGAAACGGCAGGCTGTGGTCATGCCAGGTACATGTGACCGTCCACTCCTCCTGAGGTGAAATCGTTTGACTGATAAGGCCAATCTTAAAATGCCACGGCTGCTCGGAAAGGAAATTAAATTTGACTTAAAGGACAACTCTGACTTGGCCAATTAATAATTAAAGTCGTTTTTTTGCTTTAATGATCAGTTTAATTACCACGTCGCCCCTCGACGCCGGTTTACAGCGATGGCGCCCGGTCACGCTCCTTCCTTTGTCGTCTTCCTGAGGGGAGTTCGGTCACAAACAAAGTGTCTGAAATTTCCATTAACCTCTTCCGCATCTTTCTATCAGCCTCGATTCATCTTCCATATCGATCAAATCTTGCCATAAATCGCTCACCCTTTGACTTTAAAGCCGCAAATCCAAAAGAAGACACTAATTCTAAATGACTGCACGTGAACGCCATGGCACTGCGACGCTGCCGTATCAAAAGCCGGATCAACACTCAGAATCGACTGTGATAGGCCATTGTCATTCTTAATGCACATCACAAAGATAAGAGGTATCGTTGACCTTTTTAAGTTGCTATGCAAATCCAACCAATCAAACAGCATTACCGGTTTATCAATTGCGGTATTCAGCATGAAATAGCAGCCGAACAAAGCGCCCTTTACAAGGACTTGTTTGACAGAGACATTTTCCTGCAGATGTTTATTCAAAGACCACATGCTGTAGCACCGCTCTGCGCCCAAGCTCTTGAGAGATGCCAGTCACTCTCATCAAAGCTCCGATATGAATGTTTGACTTGTTCGGCTTGTAAAAACTTGCATTTGATGAAGTAATCATAATGATTGTACACAAAAGCTCCCCTCCTGTTATTGGCATGTGTCGCGGCTTGCTGGAGTTGTCTTTGTGCGTTTGTAATTACTCTCGACGTCTTCTCTGTTTGTTTACCGCCAATTCAAATTGATAGGACGACTAGGTAAAGGAGAGGAATCTTAACTCATAGCCATCACTGTTGCTTCTTAAGTATCACAATAAAACACGGATGATTTTAATTAGTGTAGCAACTGGTGGTGTAGCGCCCAGGCCTTCGCGTGCTTGCAGGGGTCCTGTTAGAAGACGTTTTATTAATTGGGCGATTTATCAAACTAACAACTCGCGTGTGTCTCGGATGACTCCTATAACAACAAAGGATTTTAGTAGCAACTTGCTTTCTATGTCCTATTAAGCGCGGGATGCCCAGTGCTAATCAGCGGACCAGATATCGCTCGCTATTTGCTTCTGTACTTTTTTTTTTTTTTTCAAGTTTTACAGCACTTTGAAAGAGATCTGCAAAGTGATGATGCTAACGTTTTATTGAATAGCTCAGCTCTGATGATAATGAAAGAATCGGTGGGTTACTTTTTGTGGAATCGTTTCGGCGTTCCGTTGCATATGTGCTCAGAATAGTCTCCAACTATCAGATTTAGCTGAGTTGGTCCAGTGTCGAGTACCATCTGTGCAGCAGATCTGGGTCTGAGTGTTTTTTTTTTTGTTTTTGTAGTCAGTTGAGTGTGAACACCTTTACTTCACCATATGCACAGCGCGCATTCAAACCAGCAGTGATTCCCTTTTCACAAGCCTGCCTGTTCATTCTTACATCAAAAATAAATGGCTTTATTTATTTATTTTTTCCCACTCTCTGTTCATCAAGTACCAGAGCCAGAATCTCTTTTTGTTATCTACAGAGGATATACAAAGTGGGTCATATGAAGGAGCACACATTAATTTATTTTTCATGAACCCTTTTGGGAGTAGTGCAGCGTTCCATTAATAATTCTGCCGCGTGTATACAATGGCTGCATTGTACCCGGGCTCTCGCGTACGTGCGGTTTTTGTGCTTTACGCGTATAAATATGGTGAAAATGTAATAATTCATTACAGTTTTGAATATGTTTGTGTGTTTTTTTTCCATTTACTCATTGTGCTTTGCACTGTTGGACTCGTGGAGCTGCACAGTTGGTCAGGATTCGTTGGATCGTCGGCGTGTGAAAGTGGCACCCCGTGGTCACCCAGTGCATGAAAGTGGCATTGCTTCGCCAGTCAATAGTATGAATAATTTATAGCAGGACTAGGTGAAAGCCTTGTTCTGCATCATCTTCAGCCTGTTCTGCAAATTAGCATTTGGAGAGCTGTCTGCCTTCGTCAGGGATTTCTGCTCGGTTTTATGAACATTCTGAAAACCCTTCAGAGTCCTTCTCAAGGAATTGTTTTATCATCGCCCGCTTTGAGAGTATGAGATCTCATTAATTAGTCTGGACGATCTGGGTGGTACAGGGGTTGCATCATGGACATCGATTGGCCAAAGTCCTCCTGAGGCCAGCTGTTGTCTGATTGACTGTGTTCAAAGCGCCACACAAATTAGCCAATAAGAATACTGAAGCATAAAGCTGACCCATGGAATGGTGCCATATACCTTGAGGTCACAGAGGGGACAGTATGGCCTGCTGGGATTGGCTTGTGTGCCATTTAATGTAATGAGGG
Source organism: Puntigrus tetrazona (assembly GCF_018831695.1). NCBI lineage: Eukaryota > Metazoa > Chordata > Actinopteri > Cypriniformes > Cyprinidae > Puntigrus > Puntigrus tetrazona. The sequence goes on along the minus strand of NC_056719.1, from coordinate 7,366,583 downwards.
CGGAAAAAAATTGGCCTCCATTTTCAACATTAAAAAAAAAAAATTGAGATATGTAAAGTTTATTTATTTGTGAAAAGTCAAAAGTTACTAATATTTTTAACATTTTTAACTATTTTACTTTTTATTATTGCAGTCCTGGAAAAAGAAATTTAAAAATAAAAATACATTTTATTTTGATTACAAAAATATGAATAAAATAATAAATAGAATAAATTAAAATAACCTTAATGCTTGTAAGCTTTTTATATTTCATTCTACTGTATAGAATCAATAGAATAAAAAAATTAAATAATATATGAATATGAACATGAAACAGTTTGAAATTAAATTTAATAATTTTTTGTAAATTAATATTATTATTTAAAAATTAGCCAGCTATGCTTGTTTTTAGTTTTAGTAAGCTGGAATTTGTTCTTTTATTTTATTTACTTGTTCATTTATCTTAACTATATTTAATTATATAGGCCTGCAATCAATTAAAAATTTTTAAATAAACCACCTTAATGCTCATGGAAATGTGATACTATTATATTATTTTAATAAAATAAATAGAATAAAATAGCAATTAAATAAAATGTTACTTTTGTAATTAATACACAAACAAACAGCTGCAAATAAGTTTTTGAGTGCAATTTCTAGTGAATAATTTTTCAATTGAAAGTAGTTATTCAAAAAATCACGCAAAAACATTGTTCAAAGGTGTGGGAAGCCTGTTTTAACAGCATTTTCTTTGTGCTTTGTCTTTTGTGTATCTAAGAATGTGTCTCATATTCACCAGACAATCTTCGTTGGGGCAGGCACTCTGACCAGGACGTCTTAACACTAAGCGCTTTCGGATACAATACATATCTCCCAATCGTTCTTGGACCCAGAGAGGAATTGTGTACTACAAGGGAACGGCTTTTATTTCTTGACAAACGAGGTCATAGCGCGAGATTGCTACCACTGCTCTTTTTACTCTGCCAGTGGGATTTTTCTTATTCCTTGAGAAATAGCTCCTGAGCTGCGTTGCTCTTTGGGCCCGGGATAAATGAAAGCTCGATCAGTCTTGATTCAGGCACTGGCTGGAGTCGGTGGAATAAATGAACCCTGATAATTCAATCCCTCCAGCTCCTGTTGTGCGCTTTCTCCCCCCTGGTTTGAGCATTAGTACCTGCTCCTCACAGCCAATTTTGGATGTCTGCCTTGATTGCAGCAGCTGATGGAAACCTCACATATTTATATAAGTTCATAGCTTGAACTACCACGGTAAAAGCAGTAGCTTGCGGATTTTATTTTCTCATTCGAGAGCGTTATGGAATTTGGAGTTAATCATCGTTTCCTCTTTAAATTTTCCACATTAAAGCTGTCATAATTTGACCATTGACAAGCTGACCTGTAGGGCCCTGTCGACAATGGGCATGTCAGAAACTGGTAGACTTACTTTCTGGTATGTGATGTAGATGCTGATTGCAAAGTCAAAATGTCCACGGAGCCTCCCAGGTCTCTAGTCTAGCAATTTGGAGAACGGCCCTGCTTGTTTGTTTGCAGAGCTCGGCTGATGGTGAACATCCGCCTATGCTCTGATTGTGCTGAGGCCAGAAAATCAGTAGAGTCTGTAAAGTGTTTGCCTGCAGGCATCTTACTGCCACCAGCGGAAGGGTTGAAAAGGGCACAGGCAGTTTCAAGTTCATTTGCCAAGTTTTTTTTCTCATTGGATTTCTCTCTCTCTCTCTTATTTTTCTTTGTACACCTCTTGGAATTTTTCTTTATAGGTGTCTCTTTAACTTTAATCTTATGATTAAAGTTAAAGTTAATCGTTATATATGTTGAGTTATGTAAAATAAAAATTTGCTGCAGAATGTGACATTATACTGTATTACAACCATTGCAATTTTGTGCGCTCAAAGTCTAGTTTGGGTTTAGTTTATCGCCCCATGAGATATAAAAATGCCTTTAGTCCAAAAAAAATGAAAAACACCTACAGTATGCATGTAATTTACCAATCCATGATATGATAACTCTGAAATGTTATCCATTATGCTAATGGATGGTTGACTGTAATATGTACTGCTGACTGTAACATAATGCAGCTGGTGCTTAAATTCTCTCTTCTTTTTTCCCCATAGGTAAGCACTTTGCCTGCCCCGTGCTGTGTTGGCAGTTGAATAAGGGTGCCTCGTGTCGCCCTGGTGTTCTAGATTGTTCTGTATGAAGTGTGGGGAGACCGACGAAGGTGATGTAACACACCACTGAACACTTAATGCATTGCAGAGAGGAGCCAGACCCCCAGGCCCTGCTGAATCAGCAATCTGTCTCCTGATACACATCACCCAAACTGACAGCCCAGAAAGACCGATACTTTGCTTCATAGACACACATGCAGTAATCACACACATACACACTCTCCACGATCTTTTCATATCGGTCAGCTAGACATCTATTGCACAGTGGCCTTTAGAAAGGGGCTATACCTTGCCCTGGGCAACAGAGACATAGACTTGTATGTGTACACACGCATGCTGTGACACCACACACGTCCAGTGCTTCTCACATAAACTCAAAAGAGAAACAATTCTCTCAACACTACTGTCGCTCACCACATCTACACAATAGCACACTACTTTCGCACTCAGCAGACTGCGGTATCGTGGCGTAATTGATATTTTGCTACCTGAACCAGGAAAGGTCCACTCCCAAATTGATAAATGGAGGCTCATTAAAGAGTTGGAGGCCCCTAAACCAGATGGCGCTAATTGTGGATGCGGGAGACGAGTGATTGCTTCTACCATGATTTAAATGAGCCCATCTCTGCCCACTTCCTGCGCTTTAATGGAAGGATTTTGGCAGAGGAAGCGGCTCAGCCAAACCAAACTCCATTAACTCAACACGTTGAAGTCTCAAAGCAATCACCAGCTCTCAGGATGTTGGCCGTAGTTGTGTTGTACAGTATGAAGCTACATGTAAAAAGCACCAGGCATTAGTGTGTGCATGCGTGCAGTGCTGTGTGCTTCTGCAGATCCAAATATTTGCACATGTGGTGTTTCCTCTCTGGATGCAGCTGAAGACAATTTGACTGTAGATGCACCGGTATTTTTGGCGGATGTCAGCTGCCAGATGAACATTTGGAGTCGTGAGATTTTTTTTGTTGAAAAGTCAACAAGGCTGCAATTTGAATAAAATGTAGTAGAAAACAGTGGCATTGTTGCAATTTAAAATAACTTTTCAATTTCTAAAATATTTTGAAAAGTAATTTATTCCTGTAATGGGAAAGTAGAATTTTGAGCAGCCTTTAATCAAGATCATTCAGAAATCATTCTAATATTCTAATATCACTCTTGAAACAGCTTCACTCTTGTGCTTCTTAATGCGAAAAAAAAAATAACAGGATGAATAGGATGAGAAGTTTTTATTTATTTCTTAATTTTATTTTTACACTGCCATTTTTACTATTTAATGCATTCTTACAAAATAATAATAAAAATAATAATGTGTGCAGGATATTATTAAATCAAGTGTAGCTACATTGCCCTGATCAAAAAAAATGCGGGAGAATAATTTTTTTTAATTTACATTATTTGTTGATATTCGATACATTTCGGGCAATAGTGGATATTAAATTGTTAAATTCTAATTTAAATTAAATTCACCTATTTTTACATGTAGGTTAAATCTTCTTCATCTAACGTTTACTTCAATCTTAAAAAACAAACAAACACTCACCAACACTGTTAAATGCAATATTTAGCCAAACTTAAAATGAATATCTATTATTTCGCAGTGTACATTATAATGCTGTGATGCCTAAATTCAATTTTAGCATTTAAAACCACAGAATAACTGGTATACAGTTAGCAAAATTCAGTTATTGGTATCAATGAAACTTTTAATATCAGTGCATCCAGTACACTCTACCTTGGTTTAAGTTTGTGCCAAAGTTCTCCTAGGGAAAGTAAAAAAAAAAAAGAAGGCAAAATGAGCATTGAATCAGTGCCGGTGCCCAGCACCAGTCAATCAATAAGGCTTGAGTTGGAAATACACTACAAAGGGTCAAATAGTCAACCTTTACAGTCCACATGCAGTTGCTGAGCTTTCATCTCTGGCCGTCCTCTTGAAGGAAGAAGAATCCAAAGCAGAGCCTGGCCTGAGCTGTCTACTTATCCCTTAATTCAGTTTGTCAGTACATGGTTTGGTATGGCTCAGAGCAGCAGTGGGCCCTGATCTATCCCTGCCTGGGGCTTCACCAGCTCCTCCTGTGTTGTAGCTGTAGTTCTAGGCTAAAGGGCTATGGGGGATTATTTTTCTGTTGCCTGCTGGGAGGCCAGCAAATGAAAAAAATGTGACCTTCTCCCTCTAAGGTTTGTTTGAATTTATTGGTTTAAAGTGAAGCTGCAGCACAGCTAAAAATGAATGTTGACACAAGATGCAGACATAAAACAGAGTTTCTTTCTTTTGAAATGGCTCTTTGTGAGTGGATTGGCGTATCTGGTTGGAATAAGGATTCACCGAGATGATTGTGAGTAGAATTAATGGGTTTTGAGCTTCTTAGTACTGCACCCGATGCTTATTAACCTGCAAGGATAGTAGTGTTTGGATACTGTTTGGATGGGAGTTGTTGTCTACTCTGTAATTTTCTTTCTGTTATTACTGTTTTCACCCATTTCGTTGCAAAATATCAGATAAATGCCGTAATATTCTTTTGTTAGCTGAGCCTGCTGTGCATGAGCCATACGTAAAGCTGTTTGCCAAATACTGAGCGATTTCAGAAGAAGTATAAAAATGTATGAGGAATGCAGATATTTTCTTGGAATAATCTACACGTATGTCTAGAGGAAAATATTGCTGAGATGTTGAGAAGCACGCTAAAGCTTAGTGTAGGTCTTATTTGAGTATCAGTTTTGCCTCATGTTTTTAAAACGAATGAGAAAATAGCTGTCAAAGAGTATAGACCTAATAAAATATCTGCAATTTTTTGACAAGCATAAATTATTCTAGTCGTTCCAGCAAAAAACGAATGAGCAGACCTTCATTTTAGAAATGTTAAATTGAGTGCATGCTATGAAATTAAGTTCTTGCATCATTTTAATTAACTAAATTGAACAAGCAGCTAAATCTTTTTTTTTTTTTTTTTGTTGGATTAAAGATCAATATTTGTAATTTTTCTTTCCTTCAGGTACTCATGCATAACAGTGAATGGACTGTGACTTAGAGTTAGTCTCACCTCACATGTAAAAATTCCTCTCAAAATCAAGTTATCGGCATATTTTTAGCTTGTTAAATGTTTTTTTGTAAGGAAATGATATGCTTCAGTTGAGCCAGTGATTGACAGGGCAGTGCACGTTGCCATAGAAGCAAAGTGTCACTTTTACTTTAATCTGGAAGTCATTGAGGGTGTTGCCTCCAAGCTAATTAGAGAGTTAAAACAATTGGCAGTTTTTCAGTAGGAAGTGAGAGAGTCAGTGGCGATGACACGGGGCCTCTCCTCGTTTAGGCAATTAGCATCTTCATTCCAGTCCAATCCTGCAGCCTCGGGCCATTCCTCAGTACTCGACACTCTCAGGGCCTCTGCAGGATGTTCGTTTTTAAAGACCGGGTTGCAATTATTTTTCTGAAGAGGCCAGCCAGCCGTTGTTTGCAGGGCAAATTATGTCGTTGAAATCTCGCAAGCTTGTCTAAGCGTGTACGCTAATGCTTTCTTTGAATACGGACAGTATGCATGTTTTTTTAAGCCATGTTGAGTAGTTGACCAAAAAGGTCTTGCCCTCTCTAGTGCACCGAGCTTATGATCTTTGTACAGTGTGGAAGTCCGTCACTGATGTCTGATTCAGCTTTATACAAAGAGGAGACTTTCAATCAGTGTGTAGATAATACTAAAGAGCCTTTTTAAAACTTGTGTATGAAAGACACTGTAGTGCTGTAAAATATTGCAAAAAAAGAGTATGCGTGTACAGTGTATATTTATCATGCATATGGAAAGACACACACATACAGTATATATCATTCTATCATCAGGCAATTATACTATAGACTTTATAAATGGCAGGCATTGGGGATTATGGCATTGAAGTTGCTTTTGAAATCATGATCACTTTTTAGTTTCAAATTTGCGATTTCCCATATTCTGTTTATGCTATGGAATGCCAGTACTTACCACACATTTTACAAGATTAGATGTCAGTTATGCTTATGAGGAGCTGTAATCTCTCCTTTATGTAGTCAGTGAAATTCTACGTTGGGCTTGCTGCACACTAGGCGATTTTTAAATCTTAAATGATTTGAAAACCATTGCATACCACAGACATGAAGCCAGTTCAACCAATTTTTAGCCTTATAATCCTTTGAAAATACACGCTAGACTATTCGACCAGATCGCGAGACCAAACACCTATCGATTGTGTGAACGATTTCTTAGTGACTCGCGAGATCAAATGTGAATTGAGAAGAAAAACAATCAACATTGTTTCACCTGGCTTTCTTGGTTCTTTCTTTCCGTTTCACACTAAAAAAAAAAAAAATTATAACGAAGAATATGAGTGATGTTTTCATGTTTTCATGTCATGTTTGTGCCTGCCAAGTTTCAACTATACAAGCGTGCAACATCTGGTAGGTGACGCTTGATTGCTCTCATTGGCTATCGTGGGTATCACGTTAGAGGCAGCCAGTTTCTAAACGTTAGATATTTCTGACGCTCCGTTTCAGTTAGGAGCAGAAAAATAATTGTAATGACACCGCACAATAGAGAATTAAAAAAAAAAAAAAGTTGAATTTGGCCACACCCCCCGATCGTTCTGGTTTGCAAACCGCCTTAAAATCGTCTAATGTGCTGCCTATCACAGTGTGGTGTGAGAGGGAGCACACAAAGATGACAGATAATAATTAACAGCGTTTTAAGAAAACCACATAAATTCATTCCAGACAGAAGGGTAACAACCGCACGTATACATCGAAAAGACTGGACAAACTTACACTGAACAGAATCAAATCTTATAAAGGGGAGGTAATGACGCTAACTGATGAGACACACCTGAACATAATGAGCTGATTAACACGAGACAGAAACTAGGTCACACATGGCACATGAGGAATGAAAACACACACACACACACACACACACAACAGTCCGGGGGTGTGACACTGCCAGCCTATGTTACTGTAATTTAACAGACAACCGTTCGCAATCCTTGTTTGTTTCTGAATATGGATTCACGCTTTGGGCAAACTCAGATTTGTAAAAGCTATAAATACAATTAATAATTAATACATTTTTATATAATTAATAAAAATGTCAGTGTATGTAAAAATAAGTATATAATTTTTTTTTCTGTAATGTGTAATAGCTTATTTTCAGCATTAATTCATTAATAATTTTTTGTTTCTTTCAAATACCACAATATTACTACTACTAAGACTATTATTATTATTATTATTATTATTATTATTAAATATTTTACTTAGTAATAGTAGCACTTGTATTTTAAAAATATTAGTTGTGTTTGTGTGTGTGCTGGAGTGTATTTATGCTTGGCCGTTTGTAATTGTATCTGTGTAAGTGCGACCCCATGCTCTAATCGTGCATGCAAAGTGTGTATACGCATGCGCATGCCGATCGATCTGAACGTAGCCTCTTTTAATAGGATACGCTCTGGCTTACTGGCTGGTTCCAGCTCTCGTCAGTATGTGTAACAGCAGCAGGGGCCTCCAGAGTCCCTCCGTCCCACAGATTAGCAGAGACGCGCTGCTCTTTTCAATCAATCCCCATGAAGGCACTAAATCAAGGCTTAAGGTGCAGCGTAGCACTCCATTCCGCCACCCTGTTTTTTCATCTCATCACCGTGCAAACAGTACGCAGGGCTCCTGCTACGTGCTGATGATCGACTGCGAGTTTAATCATTGCCAGTGACCTCACTCATCAATACCGCATTAAAAAAGCTCCGCCGCCAGCTTCGCCTCTCCAGCACAGAGCTCTCGCTCTCCCTCACCCTTTTCAATCGCAGACCCCTTCGCTACTTGACCGACCTTTTCTCAGTCTAGCCCTGTTTGTTGTTTGACTACATCGCCCACTTGCCTCGCAGCCTGGAAAACGAGCGCTCCCGGCTTTCTTTTGTTTTTCCGCCAGAAACTCAGGGATTCTTCACTGTATTCACGAGTAGAAGAAAAGTGGATTTGAAGCAAAAGAGATGCGATTGTGTCAGTCTGTCATAAGCAGGAAATCACATTTTCAAATACAGATGTCAAGCAGGTGGTGTTTTTTTTTCTCTTTATCGCTTCACACCAGGTGTGTTTGACCTGTTTTTTTTTTTTTGTTTTTTTTTGCATGTGTGAAAGATAAGTTGCACATGCATGCTTGAGGTATTTCATGGATTTGTTGATGTGTGTATGAGAGACAGAAATATCTCCTTTGGGCTTGGAACGAATCATGCACCAACTTTTGTCTTTCTTCGTGTTTCTATACGCATTTAGATGTAATTACTAACGTCATGAAAGCAGAGATTGCGGACACAGGAGACATGTGTGAATAACAGGTGTAAATGTAGTTCTGTCTCCCCTGAAGATCTGCGATCGGATCCCCAAGGCAGGTTTTACCACTTGTAAAAGGGGCCAGGTCGAGGGAGGCACGTGCACACACCAGTGTTCTTATGTACTTGTGATAGAGAAGGGTATCGTCATGAGAGCAATTGAGAGATAAATGGAGAAGTGCTCAGGGGCTCCGCTTCCATACCGTAGAACTCTGTGCAAGGACTGCGGTGTGAAAAAGTCGAACCCGAGGCGTCATTAACAGATCTCCAGTGGCTCCTGCTGTAAATGACTGTGTTAAGAACAAAACCCTAAACAGTTAGCGAGTCAGAGTCGGTGATGAACATTCTTTCCCTTTACACTCAGTCAGCTCTTCACAGTTCCTGTAGTGCTTGTTTTGAGGGAACATTTTACAGTTAGAGAATCTTAGGGAATTGTATTTATTTATTATTATTATTTATTGCTTCCAACGTCTGGGAGCACTAGTGAAAATTCTTCTGCTTGGACTTTTTTTCTAAAGTTACTTACCGTTAGTAGATTGAAGTGGAATATCTAAATAAATTGTTACCAAAGTATTTTTTACTAATTTTCTGACTGACATCACTAGTGAACTGTTTTATTAATTTAATTTAATTTTTGGTAACATTTGAAAATCCTATTTTTCCATGAATTTTTAAATCTTAGATATCCAGCCATTAACTAAATATCTCTAGCCATTTTCTTCCTTCATTTTTGTATAATTTATACGTTGTTAGTATTCACCTAGACTGCAGCCCACCATCATCTGCTCCATAAGCTGCAGAGGCCTACAGCGTGACTTAAGATTTAATGAATGAAAATCAATCACTGTATTCATAGATCTTCTTTAAATAGTTTCTGAAACATGTTAGCATCACGGTGAATAGACTGGGTGGGATCCATCTGTATTGCTCTCATATTATTTAATTGGATGTCAGAAAAAGATTAGAGAGCTCAACCCATAGTAGAAGATAATTGATTTATAATACATTAGCCGGGTCGGTTGAAAGCACTTTCCGACGAGCAACCGATCCAAGAGCACAGGAGGTCAGGAGGTTTATGGGAATGGATGGTGCGGGGGGGGGGTTGGATTGGCCCCTTACAGTTGTACTCTCTGCTGGGGAGGAACACTGAGTAATGAATCCCCCCTCCCCAAACCCTTGGAGCACTGCAGTCAGTCCCACCAAGCTTGAGAGCGCGGGACAGGGTGGATCCTCTGCCCTAGATGCCAGTCGATAGTATTAGAGGAATGCCCCTTTTTCGTTCCGCTGCTGGGTGCATAAACTTGGCTCGTATCCGAGACAATCAGAGACACTATTGAAGAGGAACACTATTGAAATGATGAGCCCATATTGCTTGGAGATGCTAATGGTGCTGTCTAGGATTACAATCTACTCACTGATAGAGAGAGAATATATGGCTGCCACTGAGAGATTCCTATTCACTCTAAATAAAGGAAATTATCTTGTCTTAAGTAAGAAGCACATGATTCATCTGCAGATACGAAGCAGTGAAACAGTGCATTGGTTTTATTACTTCTATAACGGGAACTGTCTCACCAAGAGATTTCGAGAAATAGTTAGCAATTTGCAAAGTTTTTTACAAGTTAGTCAATATCCTTCTGTAATTTCCCGAAAGTCAGGAAATTAGAAGAGAATAGGATGGAATGGGATGGAGAAATGAAGGAAGCTTGAAGGAAGATTGAAACGTACGTCACCTGCATGATTTTGAACTTTGTATTTGGCAAAGTGTGTCACTGTTTAACCAAAAAAAGAGCAGCTCAACTGCTTTCTATAATGATAAGAAATGCTTCACGAGCATAACCTAAATGAAGGATCATGTGAAGAATGGAGTGATGGCTGATTTTAGCTTTGCAGTCACAGGTGTGAATTACATTTTAGCATACTTTCAAATAGAAAACAGTTATTTTAAATTGTAATAGTTTTCCACAAATTATTGTTTTTACTGTATTTCTTTACTGTAAAAGACAGCTTAAGTGAGTATAAGATACTTTGTTAAAAAACATAAACAAATATTAATTATTTTTTATAGGTAAGTATCTTTTGTTTCTATTTATAGCTTTTATGGTAACACTTTACAGTAATGTTCATTAGTTAACATTAGTAAACAAGATTAATTTAAATGAACGAAGAATAAACAATACTTCTACTTAATTTATTAATCTTAGTTAATGCTAATTAATAATGCAATATCAAAATCACAAGTTTTTGTCAACATTATTTTCTTTAAAGCACAGTAACTGTAGCCGTTATGGAAACTATGTGTAATTACGTTTGAACTGCCTGAAATTGTTCATATTCAGATATTGCACGTGTTTAAGAAGATTGGCAAAATGCTAAACTCTCAGTGGAGAAACATGATAAAGCGAATTTCTGTAATAACTTTGGGCTCCAGTTCCAGCCACCTTCCCAGCTAGCCAGGCGGTAAGCATCTCACAGACGGGTTAAATAAGTAAACAGATCACGCCCCACATAATTAACCTCCTGGGACTCGACACATTCTATAAATGTCTGTGCACTTGGGGAAACAGAGGAGGACCTACTTGGAACCTGAAAGGCTGTAGGTTTTGAAAAATATCGAGCTACTCCAACGCAAATGAAGGGAATTCATTCGGGTTGCTTTTTAATGTGAAAAGCTATCTGCCTTGTCGTAATCATAATAAAATTGCATGTTTGCAAAGGTTTATATGATTTGACGTGATTTTTTTTACTTGTTGTTTTTAAGTGCACAGAAGAGATTCATTGAAAGCATAGCATGCAATCAAATAATTACTCCCCTTTTATCATTACACTGATGTCATTGACTTACATGCAACATGCGATGTTGATGTTCCCGGTTTGTTGACTTTCTTTCTGCATTTTTTCCAAGATTTTATTGATTTGTTTTAGTGGCGCTATAAAAGTAGATTTAATGAAAATGATTAGAACCCATGTTGCGATGTAAGGTATTGGACAAGTCCCGCTTCCTTGACCTTCTTCACACTCTTACATACTGTTCACCACATCCACCCACACAGCTCATAACAATACACTCAGTGCTATTCAAGTGGACTGTGATCGCTATACAAATTTAAATGCAGTCTTATCCCTCCAAGGATGGGATATTTGAAGGATGTTTGAAAAAATATGTACAGGTCTCAGAGATCAGCACAGAAGCGAGTATGAATCAGAAGTATGAATAGTTGTAAAGCCTGCCCGTTGGTCATAGTACATACCAAGTTCTTATTTCTTGATGTGGGATTACACATATCATTTTTTTTGTCATATCAAGGTTTTACATTGGTAAAACAGAACTTTTACTCAAAGTAAAGATGAAGTTGAAAAGGTAAAAGGTACTGAAATCCTGTTTGGGTAAAAATAAACATTTTGAGTAGAACGATACAAATCAAGAAAAGGTGGAGTCTTATAGAGTATTACACATCATATTTCATTTTATAATATTATTATGAAACAATACACATTTGTAGGTTTTAGATTTTATTTTAAGATTTATAACTGTCAAATCCGGGTTTGAAAAGGGAGTAAAATGCTACATTTTTGTTATTTTATTATATACAATACAAATTTGATATGCAAATGCGGATAAAGAAAATTGTGTAAAAATTTGATATTTATATTTAAAAATCATATAATTGTGTTTTATTTAATTTATTATTAATTTATTATTTATATAAGAAAATATATATATTTGTAATTGTAATCAAATATTATGTGTTTGTTGATCAATAAGGTGACATAATGTATGCCTTTTCATTACTTTAACTGATTAAAATAACTTTCACCCATTGTACAGCTATACTTAAAAATGTAAGTTAGCAAGTGAACTGAAAATGCTGTATGCGTATGTATTTGTTTGTGAGCGAGCAGGTGGCACATGCAGTTCAAAACCAAGTGTTTTAAGTGCAACAGATGCTAAATTAGTTTATCATGTGGATGGGGAAGCAAACAAACGTTGAAGATAGAGGTCATGAATCACACAGGGATTTGTCTTGACTTGTTATAGACCAGCATGTCTGCAGATCTACGGAGAGTCCAGATTAAAGTATTAAGATGTCATTTAGATGGGCTACATATTATAACTGGACTGCATCAGCCTGCCAAAATCGTACATTCTTCGGGGCTTAAAGGATTCACTTGGAATACCTGTGTTTGTTTGTACTTGGCTTGTGGAGCGTGCCGTTCTGGTGATGGATTGTACTCCTCGGTATCGTACATTATTTATAAATGCAAAAGGTTAACAGGCATGGGTACATGGGAATAGTTAATTGCATGCAGGACCATGGTCTGGTGTGATTTTATTTTTAATTTTTTTCACTGTTCTGACATGGAAACATGGATTATGTTTTATAATTTCCTCCATCTCATTCCTCTTTAAATGATTATTTGCCAAGCCAATATCCATTTTCCCTGAGATATGCTCCTCCATTAGAGGTGGGCGCTCACACGTTATTATCCTGGCGCATGCTTATCAGCTGTTGCTTCTTGCTGAGAAGCGGGCTTCAGTGATTTATCTTGTTTTTGTAACATCTACCCAGCCACGTTTTCTTTTGAAGTGGTGTTGCCATGGCACAGTCGTAGCTAGGAAGGTTTGGCGGCGCCGGAGAGGAGAGGGGCAGAGGTTAGGCCTGGTGTGAAGCAGATCTATGCTAATGGATGCCCATTGGCATGTGGGAGGATGTGAAACGGACACACGTGCCACTTATCACGGCCACTGGGTCAAAGAACAAAAGAAAGCTTGGCCCGAGAGAGAGAGAGGAAATGAAAGAGATAAAGGGAGACGAGCTGCTGCCCATTGTGGCCCATTACAAATGTTTGTTCGCTTTCTCTCTGGTCATTTTCTTTTATCTGAATTATTAAGGAGAGCAGATCCAAGCAGGTAGGAGGGATCAATGTATTGGTCACTTCGTTCAGCCTGTGTCTGAAAGTCTCTCTCGGTGGAATGTTTAAACAATGGCTTTTATTGATTTTACGTTTTAACGAACCGCTTCACTCAACAGGTCTTTTTGGCGGTCATTGAAAATTCATCTGCCGTCTCTCAGGGAAAGCCTTGCCAATGGTTCTCGTCATATCTTGTCATAACACTAGCAGGTATTGCCTCAAGATGCAATTAAAATGACAGTCAGATTGCATCAGCATGTGGCAATGTGACTTTTTTTCAGAACACAGACATTCTGTGCGCCGCTTGTGTGCTCTGAAGTAACAGCAGTATATTTTTTGGGGGGTTGGTGATCAGATATGTATGACATATTGCACAGATTAAGAAATGAATATGCTAGATTCTGTCAAATTTGACATTATATTAACAATATATAATAAAAAAAAAAAAAAAAAAAAAAAAAAAAAAATATATATATATATATATATATATATATATATATATATATATATAACTAACATGCAAATTAAATGATTAATATGAAATATGAACAATACACTTATAATTATTTATTATTATTTATTTATTGATCAACTCATTTTAATAATGGGGTTTTATACATTGTGAATTGTCTGTTATGCTGTTGTTTATGATTATGTTAAATAATGTTTTGATAATCCCTTGCAATAATAATCATTCTAATAACAATAAGTAGTAGTATTATTGTTTCAAAATAGTCTTCAACAATGGAAATTTATACATTTAGTTATAAACTGTTTGCGTTATACTGTTTATGGTAAATTACGTTTTAAAACAATTCCTTTCAAGGGAGTTTTGATATTGGTGGTATGTAGCAAAAATCCCAACAGTATCATTTTTGGTCTTTGTAATCCTGTTAGCAAGCTGAAGTGTTTGGTTAGGGGGACAGAACGAAATGTGCAATTTTGGGATACTGTAAAACCATGGCTGGGAAATACTGGATTAGACTTAATGCAGTGGAACTTTACTTTTAGGAACTGTGTGAGTGGTTATGTTTGCATGCCGGATAGTAGCTTTTCCTAATAGATTAGAGTTGGAACTTTTTTTTTTTCCTGGGCTCACAACATTCACATCATTCATTGCTTTTCGACTAAAAGTAGGCTAGACTGACTGCAGCTGATGTGTTTGAACTGAGCAGAATGCCATTTTTGACATGTTGTCTTAAAAACGCAGATATTTAATGCAACAGCAAAAGATGTTCGTCTGACATATGTGTACATAGACCAACAACAACAACAAAAATGGTGCAGACAGAACCCGCTCCATCATCAACCAGTCAATCATAAATTGTACAGGGCTGCTGTTTCTCCCACGATCACGCCAAAGTCTCTGTTCTTCTGACATGGCGAGCACCGACTCCGCACGCTTCTGAGACCTTTATTCGGCTCGCTCTCGGCCGATCTGTCAGACTCGCTCCATTCAGAATGGCCTCCAGTGGCTCCACCTGTCGAACTAAATCCGTACCTCCACCTAGTCAAGTGCAAGAGGGACTAGAAAAGCTCAGTAGCCCATTACCACCAAAAATAAAACAAATAAAAAGCCTTCACTGATGTTCATACTCCGAACAAGCCACTGGGACTTGATTACAACTGAAGCCTATGCTTTTGATTTCAAGAAATATTGAAGCTTGCTATCTCTCCATTGAGTGGGAAATCCACTTGTAATTACAAAGTGAGTGTAAATGCATGTTGTGACCATGAAGAAACTATTTCTTCAAAGCTCATTCCGTCAATAGCCGTCTCTAGTACGGAGAGGTAGTTTATCTACTTTGATGAATGAACGGCTCAATGGCCCTTTGGCATTTTATCCTCATGTGTCAGACCTCGACATTTCCCCTTTGTCTTTGATGGGCTGTCCCGCTCTAGCCGGAGGGAAAGCAGTGGGCTTTGGGTTATGGTTAGACTTATTTCCACCGGATGGGTTGCATCCTTGAGGACAAAGGCTCTCTCGCGACAAGTACACACTAGTCGCTAAACAGATCAGTTTGTCTATTTGAAACAGCACGTCTACAGGAATCAAAACACAATTAGCTACTTTGCCAAATTGAAAGTGCAAATCAAGTCATGCTAGACTGCCTATTAGCCTAGTATAGTGGTCATTTAGAAAAGATCATCTAATGAGGGAGGGAAAAATGTCTTTGGCTAATTGGGAACAGACTTTCTGTTACATTGTCCTCTGAATGTCACTGCTTCATGATGTCTGTAGATTACTATGAACTTTGCTTTTGTTTTTAGTGCCTGTCTGGCATAGTACAGAAAATTTTCCATTGTGATTCAGTTAAATTAATGTTTTATTGAATGTTTTATTAAATTTATACAGTGTTTTCTGTATCTATTCTTTTCCTTTTTATATTTATTATTGTTTGTGCATATTATTTTTCGGAATTAATGTTTTATTTACATCGTTTTTATGTATGTTATGGAAGTGTCGTGTTTCCTATTTTATATTATTTTGTTTATATTTTATATATTTAATATTTTCTGTACAGTTATTTAATTAGATTTTTGTATGTATTATTTCCTTTATTAAAAATAGTGTCGTGTTTTCTGCTTAATTTAATTACATTTAATTTAACACTTCTTTGGAATTTCCAAATTTATTATAATATAATATATTTGTTTGCATATGGTATTTAATATATTTAACCTTATGTACAAGGTATAAAACACATTGTGCAGCTGTAAAATACAGTAAACACTCCACGAGTTATTTAAATCCCTGTGCGAACAGAAACTGTTGCGGATTCTAAGTCAGATGCGGTTTGGTTTCTCAGCGATCCGTTGAATAAGCATTTACGCTCACAGCCATGTCAGAATGAGCAGCTAATTTTCTCTCTTTTAGACTTCACTTGAGCCTGTAGCTTGAGTGAAAAGGCCAGAAGCGAGGATGACCTAAAATGAAAGGATTTTGTTTGGAGTAGCTCCTCTCTTGGAGAACCACTCATTAAAGGTGCCCTCACCTCTGTCCTGCCTGGCTGGAGCAGCTCTCTCCTGGGTAATGACTACGTTTGTGAGCAGCTGCAATGGAGCCAGACCTCCAGCATGGTTATAACGGCCTCCGTCTGAGTCATTTGAATTCCCGGGAGCAAGGGCCGGATTAAGGTGGTCTTAACTGACGCAGGATTTAATGAACGACTTGTGCTGAACAATAACATTTGAGTCGACACAAACAAATCACTCAACGACTCACTAATAGGGGAGTTCTGTCCTGCCTCAGCAATCCCTTTGCGTGCATGCGGTATGCAAACAGGAGGTTGAAGATCCATAGAGCAAAAGCCACAGCCACAGAACAGCAGAGATTAAGACTTGCTTTGTCTCTGAGGATTTCAGTCCACGGTTCCTTTCCAGACTTCTTTACATTTGCATTTGGCAGGTCTAAATTTATCCAGAACAACTTACACTGCATTGATGGTATACATTTTTAATCCGTTTATGGATTCCCTGGGAATCAAAGTCACGGTCTCTGCGCTCAACTAGAGTGCTCCAGTATGTGAGCGAGGCACACGATGCCGTAATGAGGTTAATGTAATATTTAGCAAGTGAGCCTTTAGCACAGAGAAGCCTGCAAACAGTCCATCCGAGGCATTTATTAGTTTATTTGTTTGTCTCGTGCAAGTCATTAAAATTTTTTGCGACTACTGTTCTAGGTGGTTGAACTGTTTATTTTGCTGTATTCGCTGATGCCACTTATTGCTTAAATAGAATCTGTAGTCTTTATCATTAGCGCCTCTCGTTGCTACTTTTGTGCAGTAACAGAAGTGTTGTTTAGCAGGTTTTCTGGAAACAGTCCTGAGTGATGCGGCATGATACAGACAACCACAGCATAACTGAAAGCGCTGATGCCTGCATTTCTGGTCTGTATTAAATGGTTTTTAATTCGCTTATCAAGGTACAATGCTTCAAATGATTTAGAGCGTTGTTTTGTATTACGCGCTGCTGAAATAGTGAAATCTGTGCAACTTTTGGATACATCGCTATTATAATGTTTTGTAAGGCACTCTGCTTTGCTTTTGTGGCTGTAATTTATTCCGCTTTCGAACTGAGTGCTTTGGACACCAATACTTCTTCACAAGCGTTGCCTCCATTGCACCGTGTGAGAGCTCACAAGCCCATTTGATGTGACATTTCGTGCTTGTTTTGCAAAGAAGGGCCAGCTATTTGTCGTGACGAATTGGTTAAACAAGCTAAAAACTATTGATTAGATTTTGCAAAGCCTAATGTAATTTAAATAACATTGTTAAGGAACGGCAGTGTAATTTAATTCTCTTCTTCTCTATATATAGATTCCGAGCTCTCAGTGAAATTACAGGCCTTGTCTTTTATTCATAACAATTAACTTCGTTGTTAGTGCGAAAGTGCGAATCTCGCAACGCAGGGCTGTTCGTCCAGTGCACTAATGCAAATGGTCAATCTAGTAAGCGTGTATAAACAGTGTGGCCTTGTGTGAGCAGGGAGCAAAACTTTGTAAGCATGAGAAGTCCTTCCAGCGAGGCTTTGTATGAGAATAACAGAAAAGGCCTTTTTGCAAGGTATTTGAAAATGTGAAGGAACAGGCCTGCTTACTAAACAGTGCTGAAATCCTGCCTTATGTTGTCGGTGTAGGCAGCCATGCTGTTTTAGGAGTGGCTCGTCCACCTGTGTCGACTCGGGGGAATACAAAAGAAATAAATGGCTGCTCTGCATTGCAGGGATGCGTTTCACTGCAGATTGGTTAAATCACACCATGTCTGTCTGACTCATTTAAAGCTGAGGGGTGGAGTGTCACTGGGTTTGTGTTGCACTGTAATGCACTAGCTGGGTATTTTCAGGCATTGGTGAAAATTGCTTAATTTTCAGTCGAGATTTTTCAGTTATTCAAAGAGCAGCGGTTTGAAGTGCAGACGTTTCATTTTCCTTGAGTGAGCAAAAAGTGCTATTCTCACCTTGATATACCCTACTTGTGTTTTTAGCTAGGACTACTTGCAAAGGTGATTATAAGCTGACAGTTTGTATAAAATTTTATTTATTTATTATTAATGTTAAGTTGTCAAGACTATTTGACCCAACTGCCGCTGCTAATCGATTTAGGATTTAGTTATTTACATTAAAACTTTACAGTTATCTATTAAAACATTAAAATAATATGTATGTATATATATATATATATATATATATATATATATATATATATATATATATATATATATATATATATATATATATATATGTGTATATATATATGTATATATAATAAGATTTAATACAGTATATAATGAGGACAATCAAGCAAAAACGTATCAAATTATAAATTATAAAAATAGTTTAAAGTATAAAATAGTAGTATACAAAACTTTTTATATAATAAGTACATTAAATGAAAAGAAAAAGAGAACACTAGTGTTGGAGGGTCAAGTTTCTTTTTTAATTAAACTTAAAAGAAAACAAGTAGATAAAATATAAATACAATTACAAGTGCTGGTGTGATAGGGTCACATGTAGATATGCAGTATTTCTGCAATCCAGCAAGTATGGGAACTTGCTACTGCCAATGCACTTGGTGATGCGGTGCTTTGAGTAAATAGCATATAAAATAAACCTGTCTATCTGCTCAAGCAGATGCTAACCAGCCATTAAATGTAAAGTAGCAAGCTCATTGGCTGCATATGCAACATGAATCAATCGGCTTGTGCCAAGTCATTTAAAGCTGTGAATATCATCAGTTGGGTTAATACTGCGTCAGCTTGACCATCTATTTTCATGACTGAACCATACATAAAATATTTAAATGACAAATACAAAATAAAATCACTTCAATTTTAACCTTCTGATAAATATGGAGCATAAAAATATTAATAATACATATTTATTGTAAATCTTTTATATTAGTTAGAATCTGTCAAGTGAATGTTTCAGTTAACAATGACCATATTAAATTAAATCTTAAACCTAGTTCAAGGTTAAAACGCATGTTTTGGCAGTTTTAACAGAAAGAAACATCCACTGACTGATCTTAAAATATTTTAATATTTGAAAATATTTCAATAAATTTCATGTTTTTTTCTCAAGATGCACACCTGTGGTGTTTTCATTTAAAGCATGTTTATAAAAGCTACTTAAATTTCCCAGTTGAACTATGGTTTAATCCTGTCTTAACCTAAGCCTTAATGTTCAAGCTCCTGTTCTTTCTATTCACTCAATGAAAGATCACATACAGTAGCAAAGACTTGGATGCTTTTAGTTCTCTGTCTCGTGTCCGTTCACTATTAGCCAATGCTGTGCTGTCTCATGTGGTGTCACTTGCTCTACAGAGAAGGACTTCACCTTTTTCAGCAGTTCATGGCCCACCCGAGATTGATTTAGGTCCCTCCAATGAAGCGCTCGTTTCCAATTATAGTTTCAATTTACCATATAATTGCAGTAACATTTTACCATTAAAAAGCAACACAGAGGAAGATAAGCCTATGGAGATCAGTGCATGGACTGGATCACCAGTTCACCATTAAAAACCTAATTGTATTGCAGATGGAGTGGGGTTTTAAACCACATTTTAAGTCTAATCAAATCACAGCATTAGATACACCAAAAGGACATCTGCCCTGACAGCTTTTTTTTTTCTTTCAGAGCAAATCACTGCACAAAAAATGATATATTCTTCCCACGAACTGTTATCTTGGGAACAATTTGCATTGATTTTGTAGATCAAACATCAATTGACTATTAGGTTCTTATTAAGAGGCACTTGGGCCTAATTAAAAAAGTGGGCCCTAACTAATATATATAAATAAACAAATATACATTTTGACAGCATTATTATTATTTTTAAATACATTCATTCTAATGTTATTATTGCTGGCTTTTTGTTTGTTTCTAGTTGCATATAATTAGCAATTTAAAAAAATATGTTTTAAAATGTTCTTTATTCCCAACCATAATGATTACGACTAGTATATCTCTTATCCGTATTTGGTAGTCATCCAAGTTACTGTGTAGATAGATAAATAAAGATATTTGGAGGATGATTTCATTAAAAGCTCTACACTGGCTGCTTTCAACTATATGGCAAAATTTCTTACATTACATAATTTTAAGTTTTGCTATTTATTATGGAACTTATGTGTAATGCACAAATTCTTAGCATAATAGTAATTAATGTTTTTTCATTCTCTTATTTTCGGTCCGTCTCCTTGATAAAGTCATGTATGAACCAAAATCGACCGATGCCCTGTTGTTTCGGCCTTTTGAAAGATGATTATAATATAAATATATAATATAAAACCCAATCCTTGCAGAGCTGTTTTCCAATTTAGGCATAGACAAAAACAATCAGCGTTCAGTAAGAGCTTTAAAAAAAGAAATTATGCCCCTGCTTAATTATTTGAAGGGAGCATTATAGTGTGCAAAGACGCTTGCGTGGAATGGTTAATCTGAAAGCAAAAAGGATCTCAAAAAGAAGATAGTCCTGTCTATTTCCCCCTTCATTGCTACTCAATGGAATCTTGGGAACAGATTTCATATCAATGCATGCAAATAGATTAATCTGGCTTCATTGGAGCAGACAGAGAGGGGGAAAAAAGGAGCAATTCTGTAAGATGTGTTGGCCTATCTTTCCATCGGAGTAACCCACGGAAACATTGATTGAACGTCCAAGGATAAAAAGATTTAGTACATTCAGCCGACTGTGATGAATGGTGACGTCCATTTTTTACATGCCCTTCACAGGCAGGCACACAGCACACCAACATGCCGCAGTGGATTTGTTTCTTGTTAAATGTCGAATTCTTCCAACGTCAGATGTGCTGAGAAACAGAAAAGGTAAAATCATCCCTAAGGCGGTTCATTTAAAAGATGCAGAGCCGGTTCATTTCACCCCCCCCCAAATGTGGTTCATTTAAGAGATACAGTTTTTTCATGAATCATTTGAATTGGTTATTCAACGGAAACGTCCTTATCGTTTGATGCACGCTTGCTCCTAATAATTGCATCAGAGCACATGTGTTAGGTTTCTTTCGTTTCACTACTGAGTTTTTCGAGCAAATAATCATGAAATGCGTTCCAAATGGTTACAGCTAGCTGTTCGACTTGCTCAGATGCTTTAGAAGAGCATGTGCCCACATCCTCGTTGATAGCACTCGGGTAACTGGTAGTTGTGCTAATGTTTAGCAGGGAGGCCCACGGTACTGATATTTATCATCTTTATAAGTGTGCAGACTCACTACGGCTGCCCTCTTGGCTTCTCATAATCGCGCCTCAGTGGAGGGCTTGAATGTTTCATTACGGATGTAGAGGACAATCAGGAAATTGTTTTCTCCCCGCGCATTAAACGAGGGAGAGACTTTAGAAGTTGGAAAGCTAAACCGTAAGCAGAGTGTCTTATTGCCAATTGGCTGGAAGCCATCGAATTAAAAAAAAAAGAGAGAGAGAGAGAGAGAGGAAACAACCTCCTGAATCCATTAGCTTCAGGCCTGAGCTGGAATAAGCGGCAGGTTATTACGAAGGGCTAGGAAAATGCGGAATCACTCAGGGGGCTTTAGCTGCTTTGCAAATGTGTGCTAGGAGGTTGTTTGTGCTGCTGTCGGTTCTGAGGAAAGAGCATGTTAGCTTAGAGAGTGGGAGGACACTTCAGAATTAGTGGGGGAAACATTATAGCCATTTCTTCCTGTTTTAGAATGAAATTCACAGCAACTACAGAACAGTTTGAGATCCCTAGAGGTGGGCGGTGTGGCCAAAAATCGTACGTGTCATGGTAATGCAATATAGTTCTCTCACAATGATATAGTTATTTTTGACGCAAATTCAACCCAAACATGTTTTATATATCATTTTAAAATGTGCTCTAGTAATCCATAATAGAGTGAATTTAATACATTGGAGCAAAATCAGCTTGGCGTGTTTATGCTATCATTCCGTCTATCCCATGGTTCTCCCGCCTACCTGCCAGGGCCGACAAGTGGGTGTGTTTGGGAAGTCCATCTGGTTTCTTACACTTAGTGCTACAATTGCTGGGTTTTTCTCATTGCGGAGCTCTTTCTAGAGGAATAATAAGTAATAAAACTTAAAATACAACAAATATTGTTAATATTATTATATATAGCCCATCTGGCAGCAGAAACCATTCCTATTTAAAGTCACTTAATTTGCTTTTCTTCCTCATTCTGATCCTTGGTTTGAACTTTAGCAGATTGTAGTCAACAACTGATAGTCAACGTTTGAAGTGGATCAAAACCTTTCATCAAAGTTGCCCTAAATCCTAAAATTAAAAAGCGTCTTAGGACAACTTTGATGAACCTTTTTGTCCTGTGGTGTGACAAATAAAGTCACAAATAGCATAAGAGCATAATTTTTTTATTTACATTTTTCTATCACATCACAGGACACATTCATTTGCCTACTACTCATACAAACACACACACTGATAAATACGCTATAATGTGTGTATGTGTATATTTATTTTATTTTTTAAATTAAAAAAGATAAATAAGATGTATACACCTTTTAAGTGTTGTAGTATCAATATTGTTTATAGGTTATTTTCTTCACTACTTTCATCAAGTAAAAATTTTGTGTACATTTTTCGTGTACTTTTTTCGATAATATATATTTTTATATATTGTGAATGTCATTTTAATTTCAGTCATGCTAGTTGTTTGTTGGCCATGCATTCTGGGGTATATTCTTCTGGTTTTCTCTACTCAGCGTCCTCTAGATTGTAATTTGCCAGCTTTCATCGCCTTGATGGCAAAACGTTTCTACCCCCATTCTCCTGTCATCTCATTCCATTCCATGTTTTCCAAAAAACGGCCACCAGTGTGATGCCATAGTCCCCTCAGGTTATTTTTAGTATTGTTGACTGATGACTGTATCCCAGAGGGCCTCTGGAGCCCCCGTATCTCGTCGGCAGCTGTCAGACAGGTCTGAGCGAGGGCCAGCTGTGGAGAAGGGCCTCGGTCAGGGGACAACTCACCCACCACTGCCACCCAATTATCAAATGTCGGCCGGCCTGCTGCAGGAGAGCGCATTAGAGAAAAGCTGCAACCTGTTGAGGCAAACTGTCAATTATCTTCAGGAGTCCGCTTGGCCCAGCATGCGCCTCCCTCTCACTGGGCTCGCTCCAAACGCCGAGCCTTCCCTCCAAGCCAACGCTCACACACACACATAGCGCTGGGATTCATTACCCAATCCTCACGTCTCTCTGTCTGATAATGAGGTTTCAGTGCAGCCAAAGCTGAAAGATCACAAGCGCTCTACCTGTAGGCCTTCGTTTGCTTCCATCTTCTCGCTCTCCATGTGCCGTTCCCTTTTGTCATCTGCATGCTACAGTGAGGACAGCATGCATTTCTATGTGCCCCATAGCGAGTGTGACCAGCGGCCTGGGGCATTAGACCTCTGCGGGGACCACCCTCTCTGGCTTTCTCTGGCTGGATTTCTGGCTTGTTTGCTCTTGTTTCTTTTTCTCTCGCTCTCTTTCTCCCTCTGTTTACTCTGTAAGGCCCTGAACCGCTCCTCCGTGTGCCACCTTGCCTGCCGATAATTATGTTTCTGGAAGGGAGTAAAAGAGAGCCCATCTTTTGTTCTGTTAAACGTCGGACTCTTCCCACTGGCGGAGACGCATGCTGATTACGGATGCCGCGCCTTGTCTATGTTTTGTCATGCCTAATTAATTACTTACCAAATTACACACATGCATTTTCAGACCATGTCCACAACACTATTAGAGCGTGGGTGGGTTTTTGACTCTGTATTTTTCTTTTTTTATCCCCTTCCGCTTGCTTTTTGCTCCGCTACACTGGGCGAGACGGCTCCAGGACACGGAATCCATTAATGCGGTACATGTCAGCGGCTTTGAGCCCTTAAAGTGAGCAATCCTTTCACGGGGCCCTGGCGGACGCTGCTTAACAGCCAGATAACAAACTTTCGGCGCACTTTCGACATGGGGGCAAAGGCGGTGGAGGGTTAAAAAACCATATGCGATTAATCACTTAGGAAAACTGCTTCATGGTGATGAAGTAATTACACAGAACATACTGACCAACATGATCCCAGCTCAAGGCATTAGTCACATCAATGCTCCAACTGTTAATTTAGCCTTCTACTGACAATCCAGCACGCTCTCGTGGGTGAGCCGGCTAATGAGGACTCCGTAAAGGTTAAATAAACAGAGGAGAATGAAGGGGGGAGGGAACGGGAGCAGAGGAAGGCCAACATCAAAGATCTCAGAGCAGATGAAGATCTCAGTGCAGCACGCCAGCTCATTCTCCTCAGAGTACAGCCGGAACCGACACTAGAAAGAAAACATATTTCTTGTTGCTCTTCTTTCAACAGATGTTAGAACGCTTTTTGTGTGCCAGATAGAGCTGGCTTCAGGGTTTTGTTCTCCTGGAAGTCATTTTTGACATTGTTAGAGTTGGAGAAGGACTGGGCGGACTGTAATGGTATATACATGGTGCGACGGTAGAAATGTCAACAGATAGAGATCCTATTGTTTATACGATACTGTATCCACTGTGGACTTCAAGCAGAAAACTGTCACAGTCACAGGTTTTTCTCTGTCAGCTATCTTACAACAGGTTCAAATGTTGCTCAGATAGATATATTTATTATGCTTTACTCTTTTGAGAAGATTTCATTTAATTTAATGGAACTAATTTTCCGTAATGATGGACTAGTTTTACTGTGACTAGTCCTATAATAATATAAATATAAATGTATTATATACAGATTGTTTTGCAGCGTCTGAATAATTGTTTATTTTTTTAATTAGTAAATAATATTTTTGTAATAAAAAAGAATGTAGATATGCAAAAGGTTTATACAGATCTCTCAGGGCATAGAATAGACATTTTTAATAATTTATGTGTCAAAATAACTATGTATAAAAAAATATAAGTAGTCAGTCTGTTTCTGTCTCTTTTACTTTGGGGAGTTAGTTGTTTATGGCCAGTTTAGAACAGAGTTGCAAAAATCGAATGCATTTGCTCTTTGTTTAAAATTTTGTAAATGTGTTTGCAAGACCCCACCACCAGGTTTTTTTTATCCCCAAAAAGGTCCTCTGAAAGAGGTACAGTAGATAATCACTGCTACATGGTGGCTCTTTGTGCAAGCTGTCAATGGTGACAATCAATGCTCGAAGGCCAATCGTTGGCAATTATGAAACCGTAACACACACATACCCACATTGCTAAACATCTAGCACCTGTCCCATATGTGTTGGCATAAAGCACCCATTTATGTGGCAGTTTTCTCCTCTGCCTGACTGGATAGGCACTGAAACGCTTGGGTGGTACATCGCCCGTGGGTGAGCTGCAGGGTCTCTTCACAGGGTTCTTTGTGCTTTTGTACCCTGCAAAATATGGATTGATTTTTTTTCTTTTTTGCCACTGAAAGAACACAAAACTAAACCCATGTTGTGCCTGACATTTTACTTCCAGCTATCAAAACAAGACCGGTAGCTCAAGGGGCTGGAATTATTCCTTCTCTTTGGACACTGTTGTGCTACTGACGGCCAATGTTTTGCACGTCACTCATGTTGTAAAGATACTCCTGACACCAGTGGAAAATACAAAGTATTATGACTCTATCTATGAACAGGATGCTGCCTTTGAATCAAAAGCAGATGGTAAGGTCAGGTCACCCTGTGGTGAAGCGGTATATTTATAAATATTTGATATTTAATAGTGCTATGTTTAGGTTATTGTAGTTTAAGAACTCTGTAGATTGAAATCGGGACTTTCTGCTTTCATTGAAATGCCAACAGTTTGATGAGCGTCTGGAAGTTACTGTATCTTGTGGCACAATAGGAAAATCATGCTTGCTTAACCATGTCCTGTTGAAGTGGAATGTTGTGACATTTAGCAACTTGACACACACAAAAAAGCAGAGAAATCATTGTAATAGGCAGAAATATCATAAATTTACAAAGCTGTCTTGATGAAAGGAACCAGCTGTAATTGAAAGCTGCCTCATTTACAGCGTACCTGCATGCGTGTTCGATAGCTCTAATGAGTTTTCTTTCTCCAGTATTGGGCGTCCAATTGAAAATGTTAATAATGGCGTTCCTGAGTGAATGCTTTTGTTAATTGCTTCTTGTTCCACGTCAGGCAGGCTGAATATGGCGAGATTTATAGATTTTCAAGTCTCCAATGTGCGTCGCAGGTCGAGTATCGCTGCAAAAAGCTGGAAAAAGAGCACATATGCCTGCTGGCCTGCTTTCTGCCTCTTTGGAGGTCCTCCGCGGGCCGGACTGAGTAAGACAGAATGTGTGTGTGTTTGTAAGGTGATGGATGACTATAGATTGGGTCTGCCCAGGCCTGAGCTGGACTCCTCACCCTCTACCCGTCCCCACACAAATAGCCACTATCCCATCCCCCACGTCCCAAAGAGTCACCTTTAGCCATTTGAAACAAATGAGAGATAACAGAACTGAGACATTAATTATCAGACAGGACTCCCTGCGAAGCCTGTAGTTATAAATTACAGTAATCAAGCATTCATCCACCACACTTTTCCTCATGCTTGAGAGTTACGGGTGTGATTTGGAATGAAGGGAGGGGGGTTTGCTTCTATCTCCGCAAAGAGATAATGAGTTTTATTGAGGGTAAGATTTATGGCATCAGTTTGAGCCGTTAGTTCATTTTTTCCAAAGTTTTCTCAGCTAACCATCGGAGTCTCGACAGGATTGGTTGAAGGAAGGGTTGAGTGGAGTACACAGCATCTCTTAGTGTCAATTACAATGAGTAGGTCTGTATTTATATTCCACAAACATTCTGGTAACAGATTTGTTCTAAACCTTTAACCTTATGTATTAACATTCTGCTATTAATACCGATTGAAATACTTATGGGAATAATTCACCCAAAACGGAAAATTCCTCATGTCGTTCTAAGCCTGTGCTGTTTGTTCTGTGGAACACAAAATATGACATTTTAATACATACAATAATTGTCAAAACAACATTGGAACCCATTGACTTGTTAATTGCATAGACAGACAGTCAATCAATTAAATAGTCAATTAGTTTTGTGTTCCTAACACACATTTAGCTTGTTGACCAACAGAAACTTGTTTGGTTTTAAAAATGTATGTCAGCGGTGCTTTATATGTCAAAACACTATTGATAGTGGATTTTTTTTTTTTTTTTTGGCCTGACATTATGTTTCTAATGATTTGTCTGTCCACACTAAATGTGAAACTTGAGTTATTCAAATCATATTTGAATGTTAATGCAATGTTATTAGGAACACTATTGATATGGTGGGCAGGGGCCACCCAGTTCATCTCAACAGAAATATAAACAATGGCTGGTTACATTAAAAACATAGATTTACACGAAAAAGCTTTTATCACTTGTCACTACATTGCATCATGCTTGGTTAGGACACCTTACCAAACTTTAAAAGGGTCATATCATGAGGAATCAAACTGCCCTTGATCTTTTCAGATAAAAGAGGATGATGTAACACGAAAACATACTGTAATTTTCAGAACTTTCTTCTTGTCCAAAAAGACTTCACTGAAACTGAGCTTTAAAATGACGAGTTCTTTCACACTGTGACTTTGGACTGAAGAATACGTCAACACGTTAACACCCATATTTAAACAATTTTGTAAACCTATTTTTGACAACTTCAAAACAATATTAACATTTTGTGTGTCTCATTTTGAGTTCAGATTGCTTTGTGTTGCTGTCACGACATAATGCAGGCTTTACAAAAGAGGCTGTTCTTGAAGGACGAGGCAGTTTAAAACAAATTATTGACATTTGTCTCTTTTGTGTTGAATTTGTGCTTTGTGTTTGTGTGTATACGCTCAGAAAGAGGCCGGCCTATGTCCTCAGAACCCGTCCAGCCATCCGTGTTTCCCATGTGCATCTCTCCATGGCTGGCTGCCTCTGTTAAGTGTAGTCAAGTGCATTAAAGCCTGTGACAGGCCTGAGCTGATGCCCTGCCTCTCCACAAATCCCTGCTGTTCACACCACACATCCAGTCCATACCTGTCCAGGACATCCTGTCCCACACGGTTTCCCCGCTGAAGACACAAAACCCGAATCCGACGGGCATATATTCGCACATCCTTGTCAACCCACATCTGGGTGCTTCGCAGACTGTACCGGAATGCCAACGTGGCCTTTTTTTACAGCAGCAAACACTGTCCAGAAAAAGTAAAACAGCTCCGGTCAGAACAATAGGTAATAAATACAGAATTCCCCACAATGCTGTCTTTTACCTGAGCTAAACTTGAGCTAAATCCCACTGGGCTTCAGCTGCAGCAGCATGCGAGGAACATCTGCTGCTGTTCTGGTTTCCTGGCAGTCCCTTCTGTGGGACAGAAAAGCATTTTTTTTTATAATTTCCACTGTTTTCTCTCTCTCTCTCTCTCTCTCTCTCTCTCTCTCTCTCTCACTCTCTCTCTCTTTTACTGTAGTACAAAGATAAAACACCTTGAGTGGTTTACTGCAGCATAGACAGTTGTAGCAATGTTGCAGTGCCCTGACACCTGGCATATTGTTGTATTTTATGCAGCCTTATAATAGCAGGTTGAGATATTTGTGGTTTTAAAAGACAAAATTGCAGCTCTTCTGCATTACTTTGTCTTCACTCTCTCAGCCTCTCACACTTTCATTTGCTCTCAGATCCACTCTTTTTACCTGAGGGTGCATTTAGAGTTGTTAATTATCTCTGGCAAATCAGCAGAAGGCATTATTGAGCGTAATTGACAAAGCGCCATTTTCTCGACAAATACAAAGGATTCCTGACGGGTGCCAGAGAAACGCATGCAATCGTGTGAGCATTTATCTGGGTGCCTGAACCATCCACCTACAGGGCTCTTAGGAGCTCTCATTGACGCAAACGTGCTGAAGCTTCCATTTGCAGTTGTTTTTTTGGTTTTTTTTCTCACTAGAAGCTCTGAATTAGATCTCTCAACAGCATTCTGGAAAGTCATCATCATTCTCAGATTGTTTAATGAAGACTTCTCAGAGAGAATTTGATTTAGTGGAACGTGGAATTAAAATGTATAACCAGGGCTGCAGGATTTAGGGGAAAAACGACTTGCAAATTTTATGCGTCAGATTTTGATGCACATTTAGGCCTAGATTTTTGATTATAGGTAATAAGAAGAATAATATGTTGGCACATTGGCTTATCAGATGCATGGTGACCCAGTATGAAGAGATGAGTTTGCGTGGAAAAGCATTTATTGGGAACTGATTGACTGATACTCAAAACACTGGATCATGAGCTGCTGGCATGTTACTCCCATGTCACCTACCCAATGTCAGTTTTACATATATACGAATGACAAAACAGCACAATTAGCCTATATTTAAATCTTAATGTATCGAGTGTCTTGTTGTACCTCAATTTCATTCAGGTAGCTCATAGCGAGACTCGTGTTCTTCAGCGGCGACAATTAATAAGTCTTCTGTTGTCTGAAGACGGAAAAAAGTACAAATATATTCCAGTGAGGTGGGTGTGTATGTGTGCGTGTTATGCGTGCGTGCTCGCTGTCTAATCCCTTTAAGGAGCGCAGGAGAGATATGAGGGAAAAAAGGTTTACACCCTGAAGATATTCCTGAAATAGGTGAAGGATGTGGGCTGCGCTGGCAAAGTCTTATAATCCTCTAGATTTCATTAGACAAGTAGCTTGTGTTTTGAGGAAAATGAATTTGTGGTGAAGGCTTTTCGTTCTTCAAATGGAGGTGTATCAAGCAAATGTTTGAGGGAAACTTTTCTTGTGTACATACGCTGAGTAATGTGATTCCATTTAATATAAGCATACAGACTTTTCATCTCTTTTGCATGTTTAAAGAAAATGAATGTTTGTTTTCTTCTTCTCATGGCGGATAATAAACCTGTGGCAAAATCAGCTTTCACTGATGGTAAAGTAGATACGGATAGGTGTTTGTTCTGCTATTTTTCACTTCTATTTTCTACTGTGAGATATAGAGCAAACAGCAACGACTTTTAGAGTATTTATGTCCCATTTTGTTGTTGTCAGAATTTAAATCTGTAGCTGAGACCTTGTCAACGCTAATCACTGGACAAATATGTGCACTGTTGTTTATTTGGCCAATACAAAATGACAGATGCCAGCGTTTGCTCTCAGGACATGAAGAAAAGCAGCCATGTTTTATTTTGTATTAGGATTTTGTGATTTTCTTTGCGTATGACATCTCATTTAAAGTCTCGCTTGATAATGGTGGTCAACATGGCTATTTGCAGCCATTGTGTATCTGTCTCCTGCTCGAAAGGTGAATTTAAAGTAGCTTTAGCTTAGAATTTTTCTGACAGCGTGTTATTTTCAAACATGTCATTATGTATGGAAAAGAAAATGAGTGAAAGACACTTAGCATATAAACCAAAATCAATTTATTACCACAAATGATCACTTAAGAGTTTGTCTGAGCCTTGCATTTCTCTTCTTTTTATCCTCACCTATTTGTCTGAACAATGGAAGACGGATTTGTTTTAGGAAACCTGTTTGAAATATATTATTTTTCTGTTCCATTTGGTGCCACTACAAACGCTTCACTTTAAAAAAAAATGTTTACAAGAGGAATGCTAAAAAAAGCAATAACATTTTTTGGAGCTCTCAGTAGTACCTTTTTGGCAAACACCATCCATCTCTTATTTTTCAGCATTGATATCTTCTTAATGTTCAGCAGCATGTAGTCCACAAGCTTCAGTAAGTTATAAGATGAAAGCTTTTTTTCCTCCTAGTAGTGTTGTATCAAGGGAGGTTTTGCTGTGTATGTCACAAGGTTCTGTCATCTGATCTGACAGATCACAGACATCAAGAAGTGGTTGAAAAAGGTTTAAAAAGTGAAAAAAAGGAAAATAGTCATGTTATATTTAAAAAAATGGCAAGAAAAGAAAAAAAATGCTCTTTCATTTTGCTAAGGAACTTTTGAAATATTCCCTTATCTTTGATGAAGGGTATTAGAGCGAAGTCATTTATTTCATACGGTCCGTAACATGAAAAGACACTTCCTGCTTCCAGAGTTTGGGTTTTTAAAAGTGCTTGAACATTCCTGCATCCTGCTCCACGGGTTCTCAAAAGGTTGGTAAACAAAGTCCTTGTGGTTTTCCAGAACAGCAGTCCACACAAGCACTTCAAACAATTCAATACATGTAAAGGAGACGTCTAATCCCCCTTTAAACGCTTCACCTTTGTCTGCCTTCGGTGACGAAGAAGCGCCTCCAGCAGTGGAGATACTGTCAGTAAAATGGTCCTTAAGTTTCATATCCTGACATGTTTTAAAATAGACTGCTGCTTTCAGACAGAGTTCAATCTCCTGCAGCTTTTTTAAGAGGGGTAAGAAAATCACATCAAGCTTCGCTTCCATTCGCTTGTGAGTTAATTAAGCAGATACGGATCTGCATTCGAGTTTAAGTGAGATAATGCATAAAGCCGCAGTCATAACATTGTGCTATAGGCGTCACTCTTACGCTCTTATGTAAGAGGTTTTATTGTGGTGCTTAACTGCTTTATTTCTTAACTGTCAGCACTAACTACACAGCATGATGCAAAGGAAGATGTTTACGAAACTGTAAATGAATGTTTCCCGCTGTAGCAGGCCTAGGAAGGTATGATGCAGTTTTATATCATTGGGAAAAGTTTCTGGGCTCATAAATGAATGAATGGGAAAGTAGGTGTGAGAGAACAGCATCCTTCTGGAGATTGTTAGCTAACACAGAACAGCCAGAGGAGCTAATCGATAGCTGTGAAACGGGTGGATGTGAGTACGTAAATCCTGAGCCAATACTGGCATTGGGAAAATACAGGTGGAAGGAGATCGATACAGGACAGTATTGCTAGACTCCTATGTTACCATATTGAATGAATACACGGAGGTCTAAAGTATTGATGTTTAAATTATTAGTGCTGCTCAGTAAGGCAAACATCACTATTACTACTGCTCGGGCTTGGGTTATAAAATGGTCATATATGGATTTGTAAGAGCTATATAGAATAGAATACACTTAAAGATTCCACTTAATTCCGATGTTGTGTGTTATGAGATTATATGTTTTTGACCTTGGGGTAATTTTTGACAAGAATGAAAACAAGGATGTTAGGAGTAGAAGTAGAGTTTGTGCAGTGGATTGTACCTTTGTAGCTTGCCATTTGTTCAGCCTATGAAACTTGCGTAAGCTAAACTTTATAAAGCAGTTTTGAAGGTTGTGAGTGGTAAAAATTCTATGTTGCTATTCTATGTTCATGCCATTGTAAAGTCTTTTCCTAACAATTTTTATATCTGCGTTAAATCCGTTTGGTGTGTTTTTTTTGGTGTTTAAATACTAATTTGCAGTAGAAGGTGCGCAGTGTCATTCACACAAACACTAAACACCATCATGGTAACACTAAATTGACTAATTGAGTACAGAAATGAATGCAAGTAATCTTGATGCTGATATTACAATTGCCAGTCTTAACAGTTTATTGATTTTATTATTGTTTTTGGGGTTTTTTTGCCTGGGAGGAGCATAAGAGCGTCTGTGGTAATTCATTTTGACCAAAACACACAAGGAAACGTGTTGTAAAAAAACAATATCACTGGCCATCACAAATATTCACATTCTGATGGGATTACTTTTCTCAGAGGACCACAGTGTTTACCAAAAAAACAAAAACGATTGGTTATATGCTCTGGAATTATGACAGAGACTGTGTGGCAAAATGGGTCAGGATTAAAATCACCAAGTACATCTGTGAAACACACATTTCAAACAACCAGTGCCGTCAGAATAGGGCTTATGCATGTTATATATTATTTCTGAATATTGCATAAGCTCTATTCGGACGGTAATTGTTTCTCATGGGGACATAAGTGATTTTTACCATTTACAGGGTTGTAGTCGGTGATTTAATTGCCGTCCGAATCCAGAATGTCGGTGTTTATCTCTCACCGCCCCTGTAAAAATCCTCGGCCGAATTGCCTACTGTTTTCTGACAGCAAAGTCGTGTGTGGTAATTTAATTGCCATCTGAATCCAAAATTCAGTGTTTAAACCCTTTTTGAACATTCCTGAACACCGTACGGTAACTGTTGTAGGGTGTAATTTCCATGCATATTTATTCCTGAAATGCTTAAAAGAACAATACTTCATAACTGCTACACCACAGCGACTGGGAGCAGAAAAGCATGTAAACATTCAAAATAGATCTTTATTATGGCAGCAGCAGGTATGCAATACAACTGTTTTCTTATTTTTGAATGAGAAATTGAAATAGGCTCATGAAATAAATAGGATTATATATTCTAAAATATGCTTGGAAAAATAATACATTTTCCATAATAATTATGTAATGTGAAATAACTTCTTTTTAAAAAACATTTTACACAATAATAATAATAATAATAATAATAATAACCTATTTTAAATAAAATGTATTTTATTTACCAAACGATTCCATTAGAAGTCCATCTGAAAAACAATTACTGTCCAAATCGGGCTTTATCTTATTTTTCAGATTTTTTCTATATATATATATATATTTTGAAACCCAGTGGCTTCCGACATTTGAACAATGTAAATGTATACAATATATGATGAGAGAGCAATTGTCATATTATATTGCTAGACCCCTTGCAACTGCACAATCAGGGTGAACAAGCGGAAATTGACTGGGTTTTCTTAACTTGCAGTAGGAGGGAGAAATCAAGAAGGATCGATTGTGCATTCTGCAGAGAGCCGTTCCTCCTCATGCGGCCCATTCTGCAGATAATATGTTTGTCAACAGTGTGCATCAAGAGGAAGACAGGGTTGCTCTCTAGCCTTAATTTAACTGTATATACACACACCTTTGTGCCTTTATGTGCTGCTGGCTTAAGGAATATGAACAAATAAAGCATTGAGCAGGGCGGGAAGGTTGTTGATGAGTGAAATGGGGTTGTTAATGCAGTGCAATAGTGAGTTTGTCGTCAAGGGTTTGCAATTACAGCTCGCCCGCTATCGCCGCTGAGGATTAACCACCCACAATGAGCTTCTGAATATCACGACCATTCACTCTCGAGACAGCAGTATTATAAAACAAGCATTTTGTCAGGTTTCCTCACCCTTTCCTTTATCTCTCGTCTCCGCTCAAATTAATTGACTGTCAGAACAAGTGTAGCATTGCATCTCGCCCGCGATTTGCCGCATCTTTTCAAAGTTCCGCCTTGACACATTGTCTTTCAAGCTCTGTAGGATCAACCAAATTGAAACGCAACCGCACTATATCCCATCAAATGTGTAATTCAATTTCATACTGTGATTGAAAGGAGGGAGCAGTGATAAAAGATTATCTAGCGAGATGTGTAAATACTCGACGAGAAGCTCTTCTCGTGAGAAGCACCTAGTCGCAACATTTTGGCGGTTACTGACAAACGTTGTAGTTATAAAACGCTGCAGAAATGAGCAAGCAAGCCGGCTGTGATGTGAAACTGGCAGCGCTGGCCCTCTCAGTCTTTACAAGCTGCCTGCTGGTGATAAGTCTCCAGCCCAGTGACTTGCGGCTGTCTGTGTCAATCTGAGCCAGGCTGCCATTGGCCGGGAGATGTCAGAGAGGAGATGTGAGTGACAGGTGAATTTGGACAGGGCCGTGGAGATGTGGGAGGGGTCAGGAGGTTGGAGAGCCATCATGGGAGCTGGAGGGATTTTAAGACCAAAATAAGACCAGAGGAGCCTGTGAGAATGTAAGGATGTGGGGATGCAGGACCCATCTAATCAGAATCATGGACCCATACTGCAACATGTGCAGCAGATCATCTGGGGAGAATACTGAAAAAGACAAATTGCAGGCCTCTAAAATTATAATCGAATGAATTCTGTATATTTTCCAGGATTAAAGTGGTCATGTATGGCTGTTGAGTAGAATTTTGTATAACCCTTCATCATAGTAAAGTTTGCAATGGTTAGGCACTGATCGCACAGATTCTTTCTGGAAGGAATTTCAAAACTCATGACTGATTCCAAGTCGCAATCCAATATATATATATATATATATATATATATATATATAAATATAAATTGCATTTTTAAAATAAATTAATATCGTTTTTTGTTTTTATTTAACGATGCTCTAAATCGATTGCTTTATAGTGAGAGTAAAACAATTCTACTATTAAAAAGATTTTTATTACAAAATATTGCCATTCTTTTGAACATTCTGTACATCTAAGGATCTAGATTTGTTTTCCTTCAAAAATCTTGAGCCTGGAACTATTTGCAGCATAAGACAAATAATAATAATCAGCATTATGATTTTGAATAATGAATAAGTAATGCTGTTGAAAATTTTGCTTTCCTATAAGAGGAATTAATTACAGTTTTAAATTATATTTTAAATTGTAATAATATTTTAGAAAATGTACATTTTTTTGCAGATTTTTAAACAAATACACGAAGGCTTGGTAAAGCATAGGAGACTTATTAAAAAACTAAATCAATGAAAATTCCTAAATAATTATAATCACACCATCCCCAAGCAGACAGGTATGGGACTGGTGCATTTCTAGTTTGCACAAAACAGGACTGAGAAAATAAAGATTTTTTTTTTCCAGACATCTTTTACAGACACATTTGTTTAATATTGCTAGTCCTGTCCCAAATGAACAACATTGGCTGTGCCAGAGATTGACATAATCAGACTGCTCAAATAAACAACGTTGTTTTGAAAGTGACATGTTTTTCAAAGTGAATGTATCAATGACTTTGACTACTTTGAGCTGTATGTGCATATTCGACTGCAATAGGAGAAGGGTTTTTTGAAAGAATTACACATTTCACCTTTAACTTTGACATTTTTCGCCTGCACGTTATAGTGTGTTATATTAGAATCAAGTCGGGTTCATATGCACTTTAGCCTGCCTGAGGCAAAGATTTCTCCTTGTGTTACTGAGGCTATCTGCGACATGGAAACTGGAGTGAAAGAGCAGGGCCAATGACGGCTTCGCCTTTTCCTATCAAACCAGGGCTCTTCGCCACGGCGGCGCTTGCAGCCTCGTGGAAACTGCGACTGCAGACGCCACAAGGGTCCCGACACCAGCCTTTTCATCAAGCCCCAAGTCTTTGATGCTAATGAGTTAATACCAACATAGCCAGCGATTACAGCATGACGTTATCCTGCCCGAGGGGACCTTGGACTGGCATCCAAAGTTTAAAAGTCAAATTGGCGTCCAATGGTATTGTGCCACACTAATGTATCCATCCTGCCTACAGAAATGATCTCCTCCTACTAGATTTGAACTCGCCAGGTTCATTTAGAAAGCGGAGATCTTGAATACTAAGCAGGTGATTATTCTGACTTCCTGTTCTTTATTGGCTTCTCTCACTGTGCGAGGTGCCAGCAGGGCGGACAACCAGGAACTGCTGTCAATGTCCAAGAATAGCCACAGAATGACTGGATAAGACGCCGCTTTCACTCGGACTTTGTTTGAAGTTTTGGGAATGGTTTGCACTTGCATATACTGTGGTAGCATATGAATTAACCGAAAGACCAAGCTCCGTCTTGCAAATTATATTTTATCATTTGAATTCTATTTTATACGGCTCTTTGTTACTTTTTGAGAGACATTTCATAATTGATGACAGTCAAGTGACTCTTCTTACTGTGGACGCACAATGAAATCTAGGTCACTCCAGATGTCATTCCGCTTTGATTCGCCCCAGAGGAGTCATTTGCCAGAGCTGTTCTCCTGCCATAAATGCTTAGCTCCAGCCAGAACGGAGGAAGACATGCCACCGTCTGAAGAAGATTGTGTGTGTATGCGCAAGAATGGAAATTTAGCTCTGGCTAACACAGGAGAAGAAGACATCAGAGTTCCTCCGACGGGACCTGCATGCAGAGAGATCTACATAAACTCTTGAGTAAAAATATCCCATCTTTCCCTTTGGGATGGTAACGGAAAACAAGAGCTCTGCGGAAGAATATCCAACCAACACATTAAATATTTTAATTTTCTCATTGGGACAGCTCATTAATATTTTAATGTAGTGTGATGGTGGCTGGTTAATGTTATCATTAATATGCACCATTCCAATATGCTCATATCAGTGGAAATCTATTACACGCTCAATTTGTAACTTTTAAAGGGATATGAATGCGTGGAGCGGAGCTCAGGGGTTGATGAGTATTAGTTAGAGACGATTCCATGTGCACTAATGATTGCATGCTAATTATCGGGTCTATTTGATAGGGGACAGCTAATTCAGTTTGCACACTGCATGTTAAGTGTGCTCACTGGGGAAACTATATGTGCCTTATGAGTATGAACTATTTAGGAAAAGTTTTGACGTTACAAATTACCACATAGAAACTTATTCAGCATGACAGATTGTAGTAAGGAGGGTGGAGTCTTGAAGATTTGAAACAGTACTCCCTAAAAGGTTGTTATAAGTTGACCGTGTATATTTTGAGCCTTTATTAGAGTATTGGTAAAAGATGATGATGATGATGATGGTGATGAGGGTGATTATTATTATTACTGGCAAAGGCATTTACAAAAACATAGTAAAATTAATTAGTATTGTGAAATCATTATTACAATTTATAATGTGAAAAAACAATTATGCTATTTTTTGTAATATATATATAAAATTGTTTTTAATATTGTTACAATTTATTTTGTATTTGATACTTAAGTAATTATTTAGTTTATATTTACTATATGTTAAAATGTTATTCATTGCTGTTGTCACGTATGAAGGGTCTGAGGCGTGCGGATCCATGTGCAGGCTTTTATTAAACGAAGGCATGGTCATAACAGGCAGGCGTCGAACAGGGCTAACAGATATATAGGAGGCAAGACAATAGCAAAATCCAGAGACAGGCGGTGGTCAGGTCAGGCAGCAAACAATCACGGAATCAGAAGACAGGCAGGGTCAAAACCAGATAAACCAGAGACAATAATCCACGGGCGATCTAACAAATCGAAACAGGCGAAACAATGCAACCTGCAGTTGAGTGGCTTGCTGCAGTATTTATAGTCCTCTGACAGGAAGTAGCAGCAGAGGGAGTGATCGCAGATCACCCAGAGGTAAGAGCTCCCTCTGCTGGCTTGGTGACATAGCCCCCCTCCTAGGAGCGACTCCTGGCGCCCACAAAACAAACAAAACAAAACATAACTGGGAGCTTGGGAGGGGGTTCCGGGAGGGAGTCAGCAAGCTGAGACCAGGGAGGAAGAGACGGTGGGAGGAGCCAGGGAGAAGACGGGAGGAGTAAGGAGCGGGAGGCGATACCGAGCCCAGCCATGATGGTCAGTGGTGGAGCCGACGGAGGGAGGAGCCATAGAGAGGAACGGTCATCAACCCCATGGAGCCGACCGGCGCGGCGGTGGGAGCAGGTGGTCGAGGAGACTGAGGCGAAGGCGGAGAGCAGAAGAGCCAGGGTGATGCAGAGGCGCTGGAGGTCCCAGGCGACACCGCAGGCTTTGGCGACTGATGCGGAGACGGGGGAGCCAGAGCGACAGAGGACTGAGGTAGAGCCGGGGGAAGGGAGGAGCCTGACAGAGCCGGAGGGACGGAGGGACGAGGCGCGGCTGGAGGAGAGGAATCCTGAGGCGACGGATGGTCGACGACCACCAGGGCGTAGCCGGAGAGACGATGGAGCCTGGTGAAGCTGGTGGATTGACGGAGCACGGTGGAGAGGAGGGAGCTAGGAGCCTGGCGGGAAGCCGACGGGTCTACAAGCCGAGCTGGAGTCCGGGCTCGGAGGCGGGGCGATGAAGCGAGGATCCTTCACCCACGGCGGCAATGGAGACTGGCAGACCCGTGGCGAGCTCCAGGTGGAGGGCAGAGGATGAGTGCAGGCTGCTGGGATCCATCGCCGACGTGTGGTAAGGGTGGGAGGGTGGGTTAATCTTGAGGAGGCGCCGCGGCGCGGGCACTGGACGGGCGCGCAGGCGCCGGGCACTGGACGCAGCGCACGAGGCGCGGGCACTGGGCGGCGCGCACGAGGCGCGGGCACTGGGCGGGCGCACGAGGCGCGGGCACTGGAGACTTGGCACGCAGGCGCGGGCACTGGAGGCTTGGCACGCAGGCGCGGGCACTGGAGGCTTGGCACGCAGGCGCGGCACTGGAGGCTTGGCACGCAGGCGCGGGCACTGGAGGCTTGGCACGAGACGCGGGCACTGGAGGCTTGCACGAGACGCCGGGCACTGGAGGCTTGGCACGAGACGCGGGCACTGGAGGCTTGGCACGACGCGGGCACTGGAGGCTTGGCACGACGCGCGGGCACTGGAGGCTTGGCACGAGACGCGGGCACTGGAGGCTTGGCACGAGGCGGGGCACTGGAGGCTTGGCACGAGACGCGGGCACTGGAGGCTTGGCACGAGACGCGGGCACTGGAGGCTTGGCACGAGACGCGGGCACTGGAGGCTTGGCACGAGGCACGGGCACTGGAGGCTTGGCACGAGGCACGGGCACTGGAGGCTTTGCACGGCAGGCGCCATGTTGGAAAGCGGCTCTGGGCAGGCGGCGACCATCTTGGGAAGCGGCTCTGGGCAGGCGGCGACCATCTTGGGAAGCGGCTCTGGGCAGGCGGCGACCATCTTGGGAAGCGGCTCTGGGCAGGCGGCGACCATCTTGGGAAGCGGCTCTGGGCAGGCGGCGACCATCTTGGGAAGCGGCTCTGGGCAGGCGGCGACCATCTTGGGAAGCGGCTCTGGGCAGGCGGCACCATCTTGGGAAGCGGCTCTGGGCAGGCGGCGCACCATCTTGGGAAGCGGCTCTGGGCAGGCGGCGACCATCTTGGGAAGCGCTCTGGGCAGGCGGCGACCATCTTGGGAAGCGGCTCTGGGCAGGCGGCGACCATCTTGGGAAGCGGCTCTGGGCAGGCGGCGACCATCTTGGGAAGCGGCTCTGGGCAGGCGGCGACCATCTTGGGAAGCGGCTCTGGGCAGGCGGCGACCATCTTGGGAAGCGGCTCTGGGCAGGCGCGACCATCTTGGGAAGCGGCTCTGGGCAGGCGGCGTACCATCTTGGGAAGCGGCTCTGGGCATGCGGCGACCATCTTGGGAAGCGGCTCTGGGCAGGCGGCGACCATCTTGGCAGCGGCTCGGGAAGGCGGCCATCTTGGGAAGCGGCGCAAGGCAGGCGGCCATCTTGGGAAACGGCTCGGGAAGGTGGCCATCTTGGGCAGCGGCTCGGGAAGGCGGCCATCTTGGGCAGCGGTCTGGGAAGGCGCCATCTTG
This sequence comes from Puntigrus tetrazona, assembly GCF_018831695.1. Taxonomy (NCBI): domain Eukaryota; kingdom Metazoa; phylum Chordata; class Actinopteri; order Cypriniformes; family Cyprinidae; genus Puntigrus; species Puntigrus tetrazona. The sequence goes on along the minus strand of NC_056719.1, from coordinate 7,325,991 downwards.
GGCAGCGGCTCTAGGAAGGCGGCCATCTTGGGCAGCGGCTCGGGAAGGCGGCCATCTTGGGCAGCGGCTCGGGAGGGCGGCCATCTTGGGAATTAATGCAGTGTCTTCTCTTCCTCCATAATACCCAACGTGAGCTGACCCCACAGTCACTAAACCAAACTCAATAAAGTGTGCAAGTGATTCACGTGGACCCTCTCGAACAAGTTGTGTTTTGAGTGGCTGATTTATTCCCTCGTGAAAAATTCAATTAGCAAACAGTCCGGTAAATCAGAGAAGTAAGCCAGGTCCAGAAATTCCTGAGTATAATCCTCAAGTGATCGGGTGCCCTGCTTGAGGTTAGCAAAGACATTGCAAGGTGCATACCTGGCCATGGTTCGGGTGAAAAGCCGCTGGATCCTGGTGTGAGGTTGCATTCTGTCACGTATGAAGGGTCTGAGGCGTGCGGATCCATGTGCAGGCTTTTTATTAAACGAAGGCATGGTCATAACAGGCAGGCGTCGAACAGGGCTAACAGATATATAGGAGGCAAGACAATAGCAAAATCCAGAGACAGGCGGTGGTCAGGTCAGGCAGCAAACAATCACGGAATCAGAAGACAGGCAGGGTCAAAACCAGATAAACCAGAGACAATAATCCACGGGCGATCTAACAACGAAACAGGCGAAACAATGCAACCTGCAGTTGGTGGCTTGCTGCAGTATTTATAGTCCTCTGACAGGAAGTAGCAGCAGAGGAGTGATCGCAGATCACCCAGAGGTAAGAGCTCCTCTGCTGGCTTGGTGACAGCTGTGATGGCTAGACGAACTTTTCAGCAGCTCTTACTTCAGTATTCAGTGTCACATAATTCTTCAGAAGCGCAGTGAGTGATTGATTGATTGATTTATAACACCGGCAACATATCATTATTATTATTATTATTATTATTATTATAAATAAATAAACCCTAAAATAAATATATTCATTGATTCATTTATTCAGTTGTTACTCTTAAAATCTAGGGTTTCAGTAGAGTAAAATAAACATTTGGTAAATGATCAAAAATATATACAGTTTTTATTTTTGATAATTTTAAGTTTGAGTTGCTTCAACATTACCTCTTTGTATAGTACAGGTACTCAGTTTGGTTCCTGAATCCTGTCACTATTGTTTTCAGTACGAGTACTGTATGTTGAGAGTAATGAGCACAGCTACTCGTGTCAGTTTTGTAAAAACACACCACAGGTATGGTTCGGATATGTTTTTACTGTCTCGCTCCCTTTGAATGATATGCAGCCTGAGCACTCAGGTAGTATGCTGCTCTCACGGCCGTCTTCCATAGTGTAAGGTGCTGTTTGCCAAAAGAGAGTAATTCCTAGCTCTATCGACTCAACAGAAGAGTTTTCAGCTGGCGAACACATCAAGTCACAAACAAGCTGTCAGCAGTAGTGTGTTCACCAGAGTGTTCTTCCTGTCACGGGTCTGTCTCTGCTTCCAAACCTTTCCCAATCTCTGTCTCAGTCTCCGTCTTTCTGTCTGCCTCTCCTTCTTTCACTATGTGTGTTTGACTGTAGTCCTAGTAAAATGAATTTGTGTAATGAAAGGGGCACTCAGCGACATTTTTCTCATAAATAAAACACACAAAGAATGAAGAAGTACTGTAAAATGGCTAGATATGAAAAAATAGACGAAGATTCTATTTGTTGTTTTTATTTGAATGCTTACTTAAATGCTTTATTTAAATGGTGATATTACAGATACAACATGATCTTTACAGAAAATAAAAGTGATTTCTGCTTTTATATATTATATATATTTTTTACATTGTCATTGCGTTAACGTAAAAGGGAATTATTTAAAAAATGATCTGGAACAAATGAACTATTAGGTTGGACTACTCTTACATGTAAACACCTGAAGAGGAACATTTTTCTCTTTTGGTTTGTATTCGTATTGTGCTTTTGACAAAAAAACATTTTTCCAGAGCAGTTTGCAAAAAAGACTTCCTCGTAACCCTCAGTGAGCAAGAAAAACATGACGCACGTGGGGAAAAGCTCCCTAGGAAGATATGTGTACAAACTATTCTTGAAAATATATTGCGAGATCAAGGAGAGAACCTTAAATTCATTCACAAAACTACAGCTTTATTGTCGTTTTCCTTTCTTACAGTTAAAAACTGTTTATGACCTATGGATGACCTCAGAGCTAACAGGCATGATCTAAATCATTTTGATTTCACAGAGTCTTTAGGTATTGCTTTTGTCATTCCTATTAGCCATCAACTGTGTTTTCTGGTGTAGGAATGGTGCGATTTGCGTAATTGCTCTGTGCCAAAGTGAATCAACGTCTTCATTACGCTTAATATCATATATCATTGTTAGCTTCTCCCTTCAAAACGTTTAGCTGTCAGTCAGCTTGTGTCTCCCGTTTGCTATTTCAGACATGTTAGCGCGATCTTTTGGCTTGAATATTCTCCCTTTATCTGAGACCTAGATGTCAGATTTGTTGTGTACGTGCGAGAGACGGAGCACAAAAAAAATGGCTGAAGTGTCACTCAAAGAGCGCTTCATAAGACAAGGGAGCTGAAATCACACAGCGCTTTTTTCTTTCTTTGTGTGTTTGTGTGAGAGCGAAGTCAACGGCTTCAGTCGATTCTGTGGGCTCATCAGCCAACGTGATCCTGCTGAGGTGCCTTAAATGGCTTTTCCCTGCAGACTTTGCAAAGTTCCCACTCTTTTTCCGCTTTACTTTTCTTTCCCTTTGAGGTCTCATCCGTGTCGCCTCTCACCAAGCGCAGTTTCATGTGAGGGCATTATGCATGAAGCCCTCATGAAACGCAGTTCTCTGACAGTTATGTGAGGTGCTATATGCTTTTTTATGTTTTTGATGAACAGCCATGATTGCTACCTTGATATAAAAAGAGGTTTTTTTCCCCCTCCCTTCACTGATTTTCCCTTCTTCTCCGGCTCCTCGCGATTTACGCTTCCTGGTGGACAGTCATTGGGTTAACCGGTGCTGAAATTATCTATGCGAAACACTAGTTATTACCATCACATCCACCTAATAAAACAAGATTGCAGATTATAATGTGAACCCTTAATTGCAATCCCTTGGTGTCAGGGTTATTAAGTACCGACGTTGCTTCTCCATCCTTCAAAACAGCTCTCTCCCTCACCATCAGCCGCCGCTGCCGCGCACAAAAAAGAGCTTTAATTTCAAGATGCATTTTTACGATAAATTATTAATCAGTCAGGGCCTTAATGTTATGCAGAAAATAAAGTGTTTGGTGCCTCATTGCAATTTTTGCACGCGGCTCAGAAGTTCTCTGTTAATTGTGCCTTCGAGTCAGATTGTTAGCCGTGCGCGCGGTGTATGAGGCTAATCTGAGTTTGGGGACGTTGGGAAAAATGAGTGAACGGTGAGGTCAGACAGAAGGACATATCGGTCTCACCTTTTCCCTGCTTCTCTCATAAACTCCTAGTAGTTGAAAAGTTGTTTCCGAGTTGTGTATTAATCACTTTTTCTCTTTTCTTTGCTTCTAGGTAAGTCTCTCCTTGACATTTTGGATGTAATTCTTGCTTGCCCGGGGTCAACATCACACGTCCTGACCATGGCCGGTTTGGGCTCTGTATTCGGGTCTGACGGATTCTATTTAAGGTTTCGATTTTTTGCGTAAAATCTACTTGTCTGCACCACATATATCGATATACACCTCGTTTGATTATGATATAAATAACTGCTTCCTTTATTGGTGGAAAATGCCCAACATCTATCCCTTTAATGTATTTTTAATATCATATATTTGGAGACAGCAGAGTTGTTTATTTATTTTTATTTTAAGAAATAATACTTCTGTTCGGCAAGGATGCATTATAAATGTCCAAATAGGCACATCAGATTGATTTCTGAAAGATCATGTAACAACGGAAACTCAAATAATAACTTTTAAATTCTAATAATATGTAACAATGTTATTGTTTTTACTGTATTATTGATCCAGTAAATGCAGCATTAGTGGCTTAAGACACTTCTTTTAAAACATTTTTTTTTTTTATGTAATTGACCCCAAACATTTGAACGATAATGTAGATTTCATCAGTTTGCCCCAGTGCCTTTGAACTTTGTGTTGAATGAAACAAATCTTAACTACGTCCTATCTGTCACTATATCAGTGACCTTTTCACATCTCATTCCGTGTCTTCACCGTTATCATTCGTTTGAAGATGAAAACCTGTCAGCTTAAAACAAATTTAGACACCTCTCTGTTATATTGTGTCTGTACGCGTTTCAGCAGTGCCTTATGAAATGTCAGGCAGATTTTGTCCCTTATGCCAGGATGCTGAATATCTAATGATTTTCATCTCTTTCGAGTTGCAGGGCTCTTCCGGACCCTTTTTATTTATTTTTTTTGCTTATGTGTTTTGTATTTCATTCTTCCCTAGAGGCATAGATGAAAATGGATATTTCTGTGAAATGAAAGCCACTCTCCCTTGTGCTAAGAGAGGCTCACATGCCAAGGCTATTATCCGGCTTGGTGTTCTACCCATGGCTGGCATGAATCTGAGCAATTAGGCCAGATCAGCGGCAACCTTTCTTGGCGTCATCCCATTATCAAGATCACTAATTACTTCTAGTGCTCTGTCCATGCTCTGCTTCGTTGCCCGAGTGTTAGGTTCAGAGTGTGTGAATCAGGCTGATGAGTACAACTGCGTGTGTGTGTGTGTGTGTGTGAGACAGTCACAGCTCGTCTCTTTTTCATATACAGCCTGTATGCCTCATCTCAAAGTAAACAACTCTCTCATGACAGGGGATCCACCTGTCAGAGATCTGTGACACCTGCTTTCCATGTGCACCAGGGTCCATGGGGAGCGCTGTCTATATCGAAGCCTTTTAAACATGTCAGTCCTCTGATGGAAAGGCTTCAGGGTGGCTGTATCTAGGAGCCACCAGCTTAGCTCTGCTCCGCTACTGTCGGGAATGGGAGGGGTTTGGAAAAATAGAGCTATCAGACCATGAGATGGAGGGGGAGTTGTGAAACCAACCTGACGTTTCACCCGGGGGCCATCTATATCCTATGCGGAATGAGAGAAGGTCCTGTACTTCGTAAGATACGGATGGCCCACTGGTCAGTTCGAGGGAGTTAGAGGCCAGCTAAACTGTCGTTGACACAGTTGAACTACTGTTATAGGCATTACCTATAATGAAGTGAAAATTATAAATAATGTTTTTCCCTCTATGTCATCATTGTAGTATGATTTAGGATAAGTAAAGGTAATGTATATACTGTATTTTGACCTTTTATTGCAGATTGCATATATAATTGTTTTTTTGTTTTTTTTCGTGAATTGTATTATTTTTTTATGTTTTAATTTTTATTTTAGGTTTTGTGAGAAGTTTAATGAAAAATACAATCTTTCAATAGAACATATTTTGAGATATTTAAATGTTTCATTCAACCTTAATTAAATATAACTAATTAAAGTATTTTAATAACTAATTACATTAGTTTTTATAATAATAATAATTCTAATAATTAATATTAGTAGTAGTAGTAGTAGCAAAAAAATGTAATTAGTGATATTATGTAATTTTTTATTTATTTTTTGTTGGGCCCAGTAAAAATCTAAACTTGTTCAGCTGGAAAAAATATATATATTTTTGAGCCTGTGGAAGGGAGAAGGTGGAAACAAATGGATAAGAGATTTTTGGTTGGGGAGCTTGTCGGATGGAGATATTGACTGAATGACTGGTACATCACATGTCAGAGGAGGAGGAGAAGTTGAACGTGGAAGAGATAAAAAAGTATTGACTGGCTTCATTAGGGATATTAGGGTGTTTAATAGACCCATCCCACACTTTGATCTCGCCGCTTTCTCTGTTTGTCAGCTTCCTCTCAGGAGTTGTCCGATACAAAGTGAGGTACTAGACAGCTAATGGGGATTCTGTCCTTTGAACACTGAAGGTTGGAAAAGGTCTGCGTGGCCTACAGCAAAGATCATTCAAAAAAACAGAGCTTATAATGGCAGCCATCCCTCTCACTAGCTAAAGGTCAGATAGCACAGATAAAAGGCCAGGTAAAAGTTATTTTATCTCTTTAAAAGGCGTAAGGGTGGCATGTCTGTGTTCCTTTATCGGTGCAGAGATTTTTTTTTTGGTCTTTCTCCTGAGGGCTTGTGGGAGCTGGAGTTCTCAGTGGATTAAGGAGTTGATTGTAAGGCAGACACACAGCCTTCGCTTCAGTCATCTGCAGTCTGAGCTCATTGAGGGCCCTGTGGTGAATGGAAATGAAGGCTGATTAATTCTCCTGAGCAATAGTGGAACTCCTGGCAGCCATCGCTGTTTGGGAAGGAAGGCTATCAGAGAGGTCTGCATGTGTCACTCCTGCAGAGAGCCGTAGATTGAAGTCGTCTTCGTGCTTACGGCTTAACTCTTAAGTCTGGCTACCTTATGATCTGTTTTGATCAACACTTAAAGGAGAGAGCTGAAGATTTTCTTGTGGGTAACCTAGCAAAGCAGAATTGTGGTGTGAAATGATAATTCACCCACAATGAAAATTTCAGTAGTGTTTACTGACTTGATCCGTGAAGCCCAAGAAGTACATCTTTTGAAGAATATCCTCATCATACTTGTGGGTTTTGTGAAAGAAAATGAGGAATTCTGAATGATTCATTCTTTTTAGGTGGATCTTTGCATTGATCTATTTCACAAAACAATTTTCAAGTGGTTTATGAATTGGATTGATCTGGTTTTTGTATACAGCTCACTTGATTTGATTCTGTCGCGGTTAACAGTGACCCATATTTCTGTGATTCATTGCTGTATACTGTATTTTTATGATGTTTTGCGTCACATTTGTGGAGAAGAGTCACCAATATAATATAAATTCAAAAAAATTCAAAAAACTTTTGTCAGTCATAGGGGTTCAAGGGTAAATTAATTATTTTGAGATACGCTATGCGCAGGAAGAGATCACTGCCTGTTTTTTTTTTAATGACAATGTCAGTGCATTGGCCATACAAAATCAATAGTCACTGACTTTTTATGCACTGATTTTTATCATGTTTGAGGCTGGCTTTTGTTTGTTAACCGTCATGACCATGGCGGTCAAAGATGACTTAATACGATCAGATTAGGTGCCGTAAATTCTTGTATCTGACTGTCCTCTGCCAGGACACCATTTGATAATTAAATAATGGCTCTAATCCAGTTGATCTTGATGAATTATCAATTACTTTGACTAAGTAAATCTTAATCACTGTAATAAACTTTAACGAGAAATTTTAATAGCCATTTAGGTACAAAAAGTGACCTAGCAGTATAATACCAAAGACCCCTGCATGTTTACAAAGCCAGCAATTTCAAGGCTGATTTGAATAATTGACCATGGGAAAGTGCCTGTTTAGAAGTTTGCTGATAAGCAAGAAGAATAGGTTGTGGAGTTTGACTCGCAAAAGTGTATTGATCTCTTCGTTGAATAATGCACAGTGGCAGAGTCTTTGTCTCAGGATAATTTATGGATTGCTTCTGACCTCACTGGCTTTTCAGGATTGTTTTTAACTTAGAGGTGTAGTTGGCTGCCAGCCTCCTTCTGCCTGCAATGATGAATTCAGACGTACTCTGCTCTGCACTCGTCCAGACTCATACAGGCACTTTGGATTTGGTTTGAAAGCAAAGGTCAGGCGTTTTGTCATCATTTTTCCCATGCGCAGGCGGGATGTTTCACACCACATATTGCCTTGCATTAATTGTTCTCCACGATCAAGGAAAAACGGAGCCTCTGAGTAGAAGAATTCACAAGCTAGCCATGAGCCCCCTGTTGTTTTCTGCACAACAAAACTTGGCTTTTTCCCTAGAGCCAAATGTTATGGGAAAGATTTGTTACTGGAACACAGTACAAAATAAGCAAGTAGTCATTTAGCAGAAGCTTTTATCCAAAGTGACTTATACAGATTACAGCTTCAATCCCCCAGGAGTAACACAGGGTTAAGTGCTTTGCTCAAGGGCGCATTGACAACCTTGGTACTAGCTACAATCTTTAACCAGTATGCTACACCATTCCCTTATAGAGGTTGATTTGAAAATTCCAAGTTCAAATTTGACCAAAATGAAGCACTTTTATATTCTTTCCCACACAATGCTGTCTTTCCAGAGATTGTAAAAGGATGAGGGTATAATTTCACGTTTACAAGACCAAAAACTTCCTTTTGCTATCATTAGGTTTAGAGTTTCGCTGAAATTGCTGAATGCAGCTGTATCTTTCAATGCTAAAGGACATGATGCCTGTGTAATATTTCCCTTGATTGTGGGTGAGCGGTACACCCCATTGGGCTTAACATCTCTGCACTTTGCTAATTAACGAGAGGAAACTGGTTATTATATTACTTTGACCCTAAAGTCACACGGCACACTGCATTAACCCATATAGGCATCTTGCTTCATATCTTATTATGGCTACAGCCTTTAAATATGTGATTATAATAGGATTTGATTAGGATTCAGGACATGGAGAGTGAAATGACCCACCAAATCTGAATAATGTATCGCTTCGGTGTCAATACGTATCACAAGTTTCACCACGTTAATCAGTGATTTTGAAGCTCATCACAGTAATCTGAAGGGGCACTGTAGTTCGAGAGACCCTGTATGAGAGTTTATTTTTGTTGTTTGTAACATAATGAAGGTCGCTAGCCGAGAGTCATGATTAAAATGGAAATTCAGAGTTAGTTCTGTCGTGTTTAAAGTATGTAGATCCTGATGCTTAAAGCGCATTCAGCCCTTAACAAAGTTGCGTACAGAGCTTTAGGAAAAAAATCTGCAGTGCAAATTAAGTGCAAAAACCCCTTCACCCCTAAATTAGAATCGCAGACCCATCACAAGCTTGTAAACTCAATATTTGCAGTGGCAATCGGGTTTTGAACCCGACTAATTCCTCGGGGGAATTTTTTTGTCTTGTATTCCCTCCTCAAAGGCATCATGTGATTGTATTTTTTTCTCTGTGTCTGCAGGTGGATTACAAAATGAGGTTTCTTGCTCGTTTCTCTCCTTTTGTTTGGCACAGGTGCCTCTTGCTATCAGCGCATGGCCTTTGTGAGGAGCTTTAGGAATTCAACATGGATCTGTGTTTACTGACAGAATACTCAACTAACAGTTACGCAGCTGAAAGGTGCTAAGTAGTGACAATTACCTCGCTCAAAGTGACAGAAAACAGACTAAGACGAGAGAGAGAGGAGCAGTCTTTAGTCTTAACCTGAAAACCAATGCTGAAAAGCTCTGGCACATTGTGCTATTATCTTGTGGCCGTGTAACCTGTTGTTAAACTTTTTTGTAGATATGTTTTGCTTATTATTGTAGCTTTGTAAGACTTACGTGGCACTGGTGTTATAACAGATATAACAGCTAACAGATTTCTCCCGATATCATCTCCTTAAACTTATCCCCAAATTTTTCTATCAAGCAAAACTGTTTGTCTGAATGTCAACTGCAGTTTTATTCTTTCCATATGCTGTGCGCTAATGATTATCTGTATTTTATAGTGATCTATATTTTAGAGACTCGTCTACTGCCAATGTAGTACTAAAATGCAGAATTTCAGATTTACAGATTTAATCTTTTTTCCAAGCCAGAAATCACTTTGACAAGGCAGAGCACTTAATGCCGCACATTTGTATCGAACAGGGAAGAGTTATGATTGGCCTTTGAGTCGGGGAAAACTGAGGGCAGGGAAGTGAAATGGATTAACTGAGCCCTGTCAGCAGACGCCTGAGTGAAAATGCATGCCATATGTCTTAGAAAGCCAAAGGAAAGGAATTTGAATGTCCCCTGTTGGAATATTGACAGCCCGAGATAATGGCACATTGATCCTCGTCTCTGGCTCCTCTGATGTGGATGAGTCTTTCTGTTGGTTTCTGTTGTTTTAAAAATGATTGCCGGCGGTTTGCTCTCAGTACAAAAGGAGCTTGCATTGTACTTTTTAAACAATCCAACCCCCAGTGAGTGGATCGAAAAAGAGAGAGGAAACATTTTGATATTAAGATTCTGCCACAGGCCTCTGCTAAGCAGGGTTTCTAAACAGGTTTTCCTGTGCTGTTTTTATTTTTTCTTCTGTTTTTAGCAAACCAAAGCCGTCTTCTCTGCGATTATTTTCGTAAATGAATATTGATAATTTGTCTGTGTGATGCTTCTCATAAGTGCTGCTTGGCTGGGCGGGAGTCATTATGTCGTTTGTATTTGCATTCGTTGTGCGGCAATTACCTGTCGTATGCATGGGACACGGAGGGGTATTAATACACAGCGGCTCTTTGATTTCATCCATCCTCTGCTGTCAGGGCCAGGGTGCGTTGCAGGCTGTGGCGATGTGATTTATGGTAGCATTTTGGAGGTGTACATGAGGCACCCACACACTGATCCATCAGCACATTCCCAGCGAGGGCCATGAGCACAGCACGACTAAGCAGAACCTGTTTACTGCAAACCCACGTCGCTCAGCCTGATTTAAGGTATTATTAGGCAGTATCGAATAAGAGATGAATAAGTAAAAGGAATAGTCAATCCAAATGTTTTTTTCATCATTTTTTTTCTTCATGTTGTTCCAAACTGGCATGACTTTCTTATGAGGCACACACAAAGAGAACCTTTGAAGAAAGTGGTTGTCGCTCAAAATAATTGATCTTTGAACTGATTCATTAATGATTATGCAGACTAATTTTGTAAACTGAATCTACCAAGTCATTATTTTATTTTATTTTTTTAATTGAACAATCCCAGTTTGTATTTACTTCCTCATTATGTTGAAAAGAGTCTCTAGAGTATTTCAGAACTAATCTACTGTGACCCACAGAAGACAGTAAGTCATACAGGTTTTAACCAACATGAGGGTGAGTAAATGATGACAGGATTTTTATGAATTATCCTTTAACAACAGCATTTAGTTTACATCTGTTTACTCTTTGTGTCCAACATCAAGCATTTTGCCATAATTCTTGGAGTGGTAGCAGGATGCCGTTATGTTCTCTGAGAACGACACGCAGGCATCTATTTACATGCCACGGCTAAGCACGTTGTGAGCTTCCTGTCTAGCAAAACTGCAGCAGAGAGAATGTGGGGTATTTTCTGCACCATGAAAAATAATGCAAATGTGACGAGATAAATGAGACTTTGTTTGTTGCCATAGCAACTCCTTGGGTCATAAGCCAGTAGGGAGATGAGGCCAGGGCTGAAGCTGTGAAGGTGATTAGTCTTTTGTGTCTGTCATACTTAATTTAGCATCAGGGGAAAAGGAAGGGGACCCACTACTTTACGCCTCTAAAAACGCACATATAAACACATGCGCACACTAAATATCCTTGACACACATACATGCACCTCTGCTGCAATAGCTGAAATGAAAGATGAGAGACCATTTCAGAGGAGATTAAATGTACACTGTGCCGTTTAATCAGGACAACACACTGTCAACCTTATTCGAATGGATCCTCTACGATCGATCGATGCATGTACATCCTGGACTCAGCCTGAGTTTATCTCGCTGTGGTCTAGGTGAGAAATCTGTTGTGCTGCTTCGTTCTTAGTGTTCTCACGAGAGCCGTCGTTAGCAAAACACGTCTGAGGGACGCGGGTCAACCCGTGATGCGCTCAAATACGTACACTGACTCCTAACTGCCTTATCCATCGGGCTGTGGCTAACATGACATCCTCAGAAGCCAACTCTTGCCCACCGAGCCCCAGGAAGTAGACTGGAAGTGTGAGTGAAGACCTGTCCAAACTCCTTCAGAGACCCACGCTTGAGCACGCTCGCTGGCACCTAGTTGATGTGACCCATCGCGGCTCACTGGCCCCTAGAGAAGAAGAAGAGGCTACGAGGGCCCATCGTTGTTGGCATATTCAAGAGGTAATGCCCACTGTATCTCTTCCACTCCTGTTCTTCTCGTCTTCCAGCTGTCCCCCAGGCCCTGGCAGCTGCACGCTCTGTCTCACCGGTGATTCAGCTGTGTGAGGCGCGCCTGGAGGGACCTGCCTTCAGCTCCGGCCAGCGTCCGCTGCTGCCGCCTCCTCTGCCCAGGCAGCCATGACCACCTCCATCCCCACCTATTCAGAGGAATACTAAAAACCCTCCACCAGGTGACAGCAGCCTGTCCAGGACAGCCATTAAGCTTCTTAATTGCGGCCACCTCACCTTTACCATGAAGATCCAGACGGTTAATCAAAATCTCACCTGTGCGCTTCACCTGTTTTGCCTAGACAAAGCTCTCCGCTGGCCAGCGAGCTCCATACTCCATTCATCCAATTCACCCAGAGGGCTTCGTCCAGTTCCCAGTACCGCAGATGAGGCACACCAGCACCTCAGCCACTGCCCACACATTTTGGATAGCACACCACAGGGCTGGTAATTGCTGTGTGCATGCAGATGGGGTATTTTTTTTAAGTGATAGGCTGCTCTTTCTGGCTTACCCCTGTCGGCTAGCTCTGACATTAGCAATCCACTGCTGCAGGCTGGCAAATGAGTCCTCTGCCTCTCATCTGATTACTGCTTTCAACCTCATTCCTGCAGCAGAGAGACAGCCATAAGGGAGAAGAGATCTTTTTTTTCTCTTTCATAAATGATGGCAATAGTGAAAGTGTATGATTTTAATTTGATCTCGCTTGCCACTTCCATCCTCTTCTCTTGCATGATGTTATTCTCAGAATCTCTGTCCCTTTTTCGCAAGACTACGAAGGGCTCAATTATGTGTATATAATGATCAGCCGTAATCAAGACGGCACACTAGGGGTTTTAGAAAGTAAGTAGGCATGACTATATTGTGTGAATTTTTCGAGGTGGGCACATACACCTTTAAGTGGCCCCTACGTCATGTTTGATTGAGATCAGCCCTCCTCCCCTTTGATTGGCATGCCCACTCTCTCAGCTAATCACGGTTATCGTGGGCTGACTAAAGCGGTCGTGCCAATGGTCTGCGCAGGGGAGGTCATATCCCCCCATGCCCTTCTCTTATAAACAAAAGTGTTGGTTGTCAATCAGGACTTCCCATGCTGAGAGACGCCTGGAGTTATTTTTTCCTCTCCACCTTTTAGATTTGCAAAAATCAGTATAATGCAGTTGCTTCTGATTCCTGTTGCCCTTTGAAAGGGTTGTCGAAGAAAACTTTTATAAGGAAGAACATCTTAGTGGTGCATCTACCCATGACTAATTACAGCATGAGGATGGGTAATGCTAACTAGCCAATTTACCCAGCACTTGCCAAGTCTTAAGACACAACGCACATGTTGGCGGAATATAAGGCTGTTTCTATGCTTGTGTGACAGAGTGTCGAGTTTTTTTTTTATCTGTCCTTATTTAGCACCAAAAAGTCAAGGAGATAGTGTTTTAGTTTTCAACTTTAATTGCTTTTACAGACACGTTTTTTCTGCACTTTTCTCTACAAGCGACTTGCTTTTGTGCTAACTTCATCCTTCACAGCAGTAGTTAAATATCTACAAAGCATAGCTCATGTTTTAGTTCATCATAGCCTGATTAAGGTATTTCTAATTGCAATTTGATATTTGCCATTCAGCCTAGTGAAACATTAAATAGCTTACATGAAATAGCTTAGTGTTTTTGCCTTTTACCCTCCCTGGCAACCTTGTTTGGTTAAATCCTTTCAGTAAGATCTCCTTTTGAAAGTAGGGAGTGGATTGTATGCGCTCTGCTCTCCTTCCCGTCAGAGTTGGACCCATAAGTGGAGGTAATGGCCGAGTCCCTGGAGAGGCAAAGACGGCACAGAAGAGCCTGATCAAAGCCCAGTGGCTTCAGCATGTTTGGTGTCCTTCCTGACTGAGATGCGCTTCTGTCTACCTGTCACCCCCCTTTTTAATTGGCTGATAGTGTGGGCCAAGATCACAAGCAGGCTTCTGTCAGCACAGCCTCAATTTCAGGCCTGTCTGATCAGTGTATATGTGTGAGCCACAAGTTTTGCATTGGCCTGATGCTAATGAGAAGGTTCTTGTTCTTCATTCAAACCTACATAGGCACTCATCAAGATCAACATGACTGCCACAAAAGAGGCCTGCTGGGAAGCCACACTCAACGTAATGAGTTATTTCTTCTTTGCTTTGCTTTGTGTGCTTTGCCCATTGTAGACTCCCAGATCTGGACAGACTTCCATCGCTTCGTCCTCCATCATTCCTCAACCCGTCCTCAAACCATTGCCCAAACCAATACAACAGAGACACGCTGATCAAGAAAAGATGTTGCTATCCCACCATCTGTGCAATTGAATTATGAAGTGGTCCTCATATCTTTCAGATATGCCAGGCTTTTGATACATTTGAGGCCCCCAGCACCCCAATCTCTCCCATGAGCTTTTTGAACAAGTTTGGTCACACGCGTCCACACGTTTTACGTAGATGGATCCGAGGGGCTTTATTAAAAAAACTCGGACCCTCTCCTCCAGCTGATTGTGAATGGATGTGATCTATAGCTGGGATGAGAGCCATTTAGCTCTGCTGGCAGTAGAGATGAATCGGCTTGGCTCTTTTGTATTAGGGAAGTGGGCTAATACGAGGGCATGGATCTAGGAAATGAAAAAAAGTAACTCTGGGGATGCATTTAACTGGCGTAGAACAGCGTGCTATAAATTTCTGACTTAATCAAATATTTCTAGGAGAGCAGAGTTCAGGTCAGCAGGGACATTCGCAGCCTTGCGCGAACCGAAAGAAGGATGTATGCATCACATTTGCTAATGCTATATGGATAACTCCAGCCAAGCCCGCTACACTTTATTTAAACATGCTTGCTCAGGCATGGTCAGGCATAGCAAATGACCCTTGACTTTTTTTCTTTTTTGCCTATATAGTAAGTACTTGATTGCTGCAAATCTTCATTGTTGTTGCCATAATTCATTCTGGAAATCAACTGTGCTTTTCAGTATTGCAGAATGCAGTTCCATTTAGAATTTTGTTTAAATTGAGGTAGCAATTAGAGTGCCATTTTTAATTGTATGGATAATTTTAAAATTATCTGAAATAGTTAAAATTACATGATGTTTCAGAGAAATGCACATTATATCTATAATTATGAACTACAAAGTTTGTAGAGACAAAATTTTGGCTTGACAGCCTGTTTAAATTTTTTTAATAATAGATTAGAACCTCTAATTTCCTTGCATGATTTTGCTTTTTTAAAGTGTTTTGAATTGAAACCAATAATCTAATTTCATTAAATTCAGTAAATTCATCTTCTTGTTTACATGCTGTGGTCATTTAAATTCACATTTGGGAATCCAAAATTAGAATTTTGCTTAGTTTTGTTCAGGAAGGTATTCATAAATGCAGCATACATGAGATTTGCATCACCATGTGATAATTATTTTTAAGAAGTGTGTCACATTTGAAATGCATGAAACATCTTGCATGAATCTGGCTTCTGGGGTTGACACGTACGGGGTGAAGAGATATTCTTCCGGAAAATGTGTGGTTCATTGCAAGTCCACAACCTCCTCATTTTGGGAATGAAGTTCCTGAAAGCACATTTTGACATATCAAACAGACCTGTGCTGGCTAATGTGAGATATCTAGTACCCAGCTGAAGCCCCAGTTTGCAGAGAATGACTTGAAGAGGTTCAATTTGCAGACTTGTTCTTCAAGCTCTCCTCCACAAATTTGTAAAATTCAGCAAATAAAGAAAGAAGATAACGAGAGTAACCACCTCCTTCCTTTCCGATCTCTATTTAGATGTTCAAACTGCGAACAGGCAGAAATTTAGATTTTGTCTTCTAACAAAAAGTACTTGCGCAATATGCCAACAAACATGTTAATATCAGGCAAAGAGAGTGTCTATCATGACATGGTTGACAGCACACTCCAGAGTTGCCTCTGTTTGTTTTCCTTGTGTCTGAAAAAGTAGCTGTGTCGCACAATGAAATATTCATGATCTGCACTTCTCTCCTGTTTGCTTTGCTCTCCCTGTCTCTCTCAGAGAAATTAGAAGGAATAGAGAGATTAGGTCGCTTTCGGGGCTGCAGGGTTTGTCCAGAACAACTAATGTCTCCAGACCAAATCTCCCTGCTGCTGCGAGTTCAGAAACACAAGGTTTACGGGTTCATTAAGGTGAAATAAAGGATAGAGATCAGGAATTCATTCTTTTATTATTTAGAAGAGTTTGTGAGATGAGCAAAAATGAGACGGCAGAGAAAACCTGACAGATGCTAAAGAGGAATAACTGAAATGAAATGATCCGCTCCACAGGTTCTGAGTGTGTATGTATCCATGTGCTTTTCAGAAGTGGGATCTAGTTTCTCCACATAGCAGGTTTTTGTTTTTGTTTTGTTTGATTGCTCTTGACAGCTGTACTCAGCTCAGGAAACCAAGAGCCTCTGCATGCAGCTCCGTGTTTGCTCGTCATATTAATTTGATGATTGTTGATGACAGAACGAAATACGTGTTGGAATTGAGTAAAGGTAGTGGTGGATTTCGGATGGAAAGCGAGCGAGCACTGCGTGCTGTGCAGCCGCTGTGTCTTATTAATACTTTTACAGCCTTAACTCACCTAAAATAAATAATTCTCAAAAGTATTTGTTTTTCACAGAGGATACGACCTCCAATTAAATTCGCACAACATTGCGAGGTGAATTGCGCAAGATGTTTGCGCTTTCGCTTCGTGTGCTGGTTTGTTATTTTCCAGACGTTGGATGAATGTCAACACGTTCGAGATGCTTGTTGTTGTTCCAGAATGGATCAATGTCAATGCATAATACAGTCCATCTCGAAACACAGTGAAAACATCCCTCCGTCTTCATGCTACGTATCAGAATCTTCATCTGGAATGACATTTAAAGGTTGCTGGCTGACGGTGATCCTCCAGGAAGCCGCCCTCTCAGTCACACCTGTCTGAGTGTGGGATCTCACCTTATGTTTGGGATGAAAAAGCAGAAACACCCCTGATTTCTCCAGCTGATGGATGTTGTTGGTGCAAGGGTTAAGCTGCTGCTCTTGTCTGCCTGTGTTACCCTGGCCTTCATCTGTGTGCACGCTTTATTTGTGAAGCCTTGTCAGAACGAGGTTGGAGGGCGCTTAGGAGGTTGTGCTTTAAGGGCGACTCGCCTGCAGACATCACCCAATTAGGCATGGAGACCTTCAAGAAGTCTACCCCTGTATCGCTGCCTAACGCAAACACACTACTCAATTTCTGTGAAAAAAGCTTCCCTAAACCAGCATGAATTTCCATCAAGGTTGGGCAAAATTCTGATGTAAAGAATTGGCTTCTTTTTAATTCGTAAGTGTGAATTTCAAATTCAATTGGCCACGCCTCACAGGAAGTTGATTTGGAATGTGAACTGCAATGACAGGAAGAGAACTTGAATTATACTTCTATGAAATTCAGTACAGGTAATGCATTCTGGGAAAGTGAGGTGTTTCTCTATTACTAGATGGTAATCTATGGAGAAGCACCTCACTTTCCTAGAAAGCATTACTTGTCTATCCCTCTTTCTATCAGTCGATTAGTTGATAGATCTGTTGATCTATCCTTCTATGCTGCTTTCCTTATTCTATCTATCTGTTGATCTATCTATCAATCATTCTATCTCTATTTGCATCTGATCTATCTATCTATCTATCTATCTATCTATCTATCTATCTATCTATCTATCAGATCGGCTATGGAAGATAATACGTTGGTTAAACTAGATAAGTAGTTTGGTAGGGATGACCACACTACGCTGGTCTTTTCAGCAGGGCTGCTCTTCAAGCTCACATATTCACCCCCAAGAATACAATCTATTGTGTTTGTGCAGACTCTTAAAGCTAAAAAAGTGAGTAAATAAAATCGAATAAAAAAAAAAGCCCCAGAGATACTTAATTATATGTGCGGTGGCATTTCAGTGGGTAGTCCCACAGCATCTAGCACACCGAGCCACAGGCCCAGCTCGCCACACTGAGAAAATGGCAGATAATCAATGGGTGTGCGCCTATTACCATAGAACTCACTGACACAAATGTTAAGTAAGCACTTTGGGAGTTGAGTGTGTTGAATAGGTGGAATGGGTTGGTGTGTGCTCAGTATAAAAGGTGTTGTCATATCTTGGTCTGCAGAGTGGACGATACGCTGTGGCAGATTTCTGTGGCATTTACTTAAAAGAGCAGCAGAGCTACCAAATTTAGTGTCTGGTGGAGACTATCCACAGGCTTAGAGCCAGAGCTCCTTACATAAGGGACCGGGAGACAGACCCTCAGAAGATAATGCACAGGAGATAGCACCCATATGAAAGAGCTTATTTGTGCACAGAAGAAGGGCTGCAGCAATGTAAAGAGAAGAAAAATGAGGTTGAAGAAACAAAAGATGCTTCATTCCTACCCAGAGCATCATTAGTCATCCTCACTGTTTTGGTATGTGGGTCATCGTAAATCAACATTTCAGAACACATTGAGAGAGGATGGACAATTACATGGTTTACTTTATAGACAAATGATGCTAATCAAAATGCCTAGGTTAGAAAGAGCCGTAGCTTAGCAGTTAGCACACATGATCCAGCTCAGACAGTCTCAACAAGGCTTGTGCCGTTTTTTAAAAGGATGTATGAGGAAAAATGCTTATGGTTTTGCGGTTCTTATAAAACCACCCAAATGTATTATTATTATTTTTATTATTATTATTAGTAGTAGTAGTAGTAGAAGTATTGGTATTATTATTATTATTTAAATGAGCTCATGGAATTAAATTATTATTATTGTTAAATGTGTAAATACCCCATGTATTTATTTGTTTTAATTATTTATCATATTGATAATTAATATATTTGATCAATAATTGAATATGTTCATAAATATCCTTTTACATAAACAATATATGTCAAATTTTCATACTGTGCATTATTAAGTGTTGCCTAATTGCAGTTAATTATTTATTTACTTGATGTTAGCTTTGCTGTATTACTTTTCATTTATTTAAAAATAGTTACTAATTAATTATATTCATTTGTTTAACCGTAACATGAAATGTATTATTAGCTCATCGGTATTGGCCAGATTTTTAACATAAGTAAATTCTTTGAATTATTATGAGGTTGTGAAAACTGCATGCATAACAATTATAAAAAGAATTAAGAGGTGGCAGCACACTGCAGGATGGTTTATTTGATATATATTTTAACATTTAGCAGCTGACATAATTATTAAATATATGTGCTATGAAATGGCAGTAAATGAGCTTAATTACCAATTTTACCCGCTGTCTTGACTAAAGGGGCATCTGTGCGTAATTTAGTTTTGTCATCGTTTAAAAGGCCTCCGCTCAGTCATTCATTATAACAAGTTCCTTTGGTTGTCCATGTAGGCAGGATTTTCCTCAACCTAAGCAGTATTTTTGAAGTATTTAATATGGTATCAGTCCCAGAATCAAATTACCCTCCTCACTAATGGCTCCCAGTAGTTTGTGACCTCCAGTTGGAGACACTAACCAGAGCTCAGGGCTGATTGCCTGAGCTGATAGAGACAATTTCGCCATTGAGGAGACTTTCTTTCTTTATGCTGCAGTGCGTTCTGTTGACACCCCAATGCACTCGAAGGAAAGCATCAGTCTGAGAGCAGCGGTACCGCAGTGTCATTATCATGGATGGACCGTTCCTTCTGGCCATGACAGCACTTACAGTAGCACAAGCTATTCAAACCAGCCCCTGCTGACTGTCTTCTATTATAGCAGCTATAGCAACGGCTATTCATTACAGTGGTCCGTGTACAGCGCTCACCTGTGCTCTGCATGCCTCTGAATGGGCTGGAGGCTTGGTTTTGTGTGATAAGAATTGTATTTAAATAGTAACCATAGAGGGAGACCAGAGGCTAAAGAGCTGCTCTGAGTTTCTTTGACTAGGCTATGCACAAAGATCACTTTTACTGTTTTTTGTCTTTGTTTTGTCTTTTGATGAAAGTGAATTTTATTTTGTTGGAGGTCATATTTTGTCATGTCATATTTATTAATTTACCATTTTGCTCTGATTAAAATTATATCTATTTTAGTTTACAAAATAAGTGTATACATGTTTACATTAAGACTCAGGCTTGGGTACCAAACCTGGTACCAATATGGGAGTAGTTTTCTAGTTTTCAAATTATATTGTAAATAACTTTTACAATAAAGTTCTTGCTTCTTGGCTGACCTATGACTATGATATCTCCTCTATGAATTTAGCTACTTCTCTAGATATATGGATTTTTCTGTGCGAGGGTACCCTCTGGCTTCAAGTATGAATGAAACAGATAGTGTTTATAGTGCTAATGGCCAATCCATCCTTTTTGGGAATTTTTATTTATTTATTTATTTATTATTTTAAGTGTCGGTTTAGGCACCAGAACCGTGTATTGAAAAAACCCAAATGATACCCAACCATAATTAAGACATTATTATATTGCATTTTTGGAAATCCCTTTTTTTTATTAATAGAAATTTATATTAGCCATCATTTGTTTACTCTTCATTTATTCCAGACCCATATGACAAATTTTCTGTGTAAAATAATATATATTTTTTTTCTTACAATGAAAGACAGCAGCGTCCAGAGTTGTTTTACAACTGTAAGAACAAAATGAGTCATGGGATGAATTGTACATTTAACTGTGAATTAACCATGTGTTTTAATGAAAAGTAATAACAAAACAAAAACATATACATGGATGAATCATTCACATAAGATCAATAACATGCATTTTCAAAATAGATAGAATACATTTCCATTTCATGTCAACTTTAACAGTTGACAAGGCCACACATACATTCTTAAAAACGTTTTTTTTTGTTTAACACTGATGACTCCATGAAACTTGCCATTGCACAGAACATTTTTTGTAGGAGAAAATGTTCTTTAGATTATTAAAATCATATTTGCACTAAGAAAATCATGGTTCATTTATGAACTGTACACTAAAAAGTTATTTGAGGAGCCGAAAAAGCTGTTGCTATTGCATCACTGGAAAAAAAAAAAAAAAAAGCGTAGTGCGAGGTTCCATTTACATTTTTATGTTGCATTTAGTATTTGGATGCCTTGGCTTGCATAATCATTTATTGTTGGAGCATTTTGCAATGCAAACTTTTATTTTTTCCTTGATATCAGTAGACAAGACACGCAGCCAAAAAGTTTCCTGGTCTCTCGGTCACAGGAACGTTTGAGAGACCTGAGACTGCCAAATAAAAGATGTGAACCAGTCTTTTCCATTAAAACCGTAGATGATTGATAGTAATGTCTCTTGCCCTTTTAATACACACTCTTCAGCAATTTATCAAAACTCTCAAAGCAGAGCTGAGCTGTCTCTGCAAAGCATACACAAATAATTAATTATCCCTGGAACTGAAAAAGTGCTATGCCAATATCAAATATTAATTTTGCTTTCTGTTATGAAATATACTCTCCATTACACCGAGGTGCGCCCTCACACGTGTCCGTAAAGAGGAATGTATCAGCTCGCCTGAATAAATGAACGCACCACTGCCCTGTTTTGTCAGTGGCAGTGCGCTGTTAGTAGATTTTCACCCCAAACGTCGATGCATAAACACAGATGAGCGCTTTTGCTTTTCTCATTTTGTTCACGGCAGATCGGGGAGCAGGGGACCTACAGTATCGAATCTGCACGTCGTTTGAGGAAACGTTGCGTCCAAATGACACGGCAGGATGCAATGACTTCCATTGACTCATTGAGCCAATTGACTACAGTGGAGGAGCATTTTACCATCACGACTCCTGCAATGTGGAGGCCGTGCATCGATCCGTGAGAGATAAAGAGAAGCGAATAAACCAGTGACATACTGCTTACATTTGTTCTCAGGAGTCACCGCCTCACGCTTGTTTGGTAATGCAGTGTCTCTCTTCTCCTCCGGTCTGTTTGTGTCTCTCACACGGTATGCAGAGCACAAATAATGGATGCCGCGCTTAGGGCTCGAGTATTAATTGTCTCTGGTGAGATTTAACGGCTCGGAGAAGGAGGCAGGAGGTATAGGCCTCTAATGCGGTGCACGGAGCCAAGTCTGGGCTCATAACACGGAGCATTGATTCGGGCCCTCCTCTGTACCTTAATCAAATTGGAGCTCTATTTAGCAGTCAGGTCTATTATAGCACGAGTGCCTGCACTCTGAAATACATACCACTTTAGCTGATTTATGATGGGATTGTTGTCCTTTGGAGGCAACTCTACAGAGTGGAGAACGTCATTTTTCATGCGCCGCATACAGTGTGGTTTGGATTGATGGCGGAGCGTGTTGTTGTGAAGCAATACGCACTTAGAAATGCGGACGGATGGACTCGCTTTCAAAACACGGGCACGGACGCGCTCTCGTGACAGAAGCCGAGGGCACTTGAGGGCTTCAGGACAGCTGCCTCAGTCGTGCCGTTGAGGGGAGGCATCTGCGGGCTCATGCTTTGGCTGAAGATGCAAATATACTTGGAGGTAGACCATCAGGAAACACTTCACTAAACCCACACACACATCGCTCGGGGGCCAACTTAGCAAAGGTGTTGTACTCTCATTCTCTCAACCTGTTGGAGAGGTTGATATGGTTAAGCCTCTGACGCCCTCGTGAAAAGAACAAGTTTTGAGTGCTGGTCCTCAGCAAGTCAGGTAGCTGTGCTGTTAGATCAAGCTGCTTTACTAGCATTTAAGGGTCAATGGCATTTGAGTGTATGCAGTAGACACACGATAATTAAGGAATTTTTATGTTTAAATAAATAGTTAAAATTACTGTTTTTTTTTATTCCTTTGATTGCAAAGCTGCAGTTTCAGTCTTTAATGTCACAGTGATGGATTTAATACAGTACAATATATACTGCATATCAACTTTATTTTACTATAGAAAAGGTGTATTAAAGTATACATAAATAGCTTTTTAACATAAAAACCAAAAATGCTGAAATTAAACACAATGAAATACTGATACTAAGCTGCTCTTTTTTAGCAGGAACAGTCAGTTTAACTCAGCTGTGAATGACTCTGATAGGTCATGGCTTACTCTTGTGCTTGATCGATATGCATCTTTTGTCAGAACATTTTTCTTTACTTTCATTTGTGCTTAGTCGACTCCTACATGTGTTGTGCATTCTGGAACACGGTACCAAGGAGTTGCTTAATGACACGACGAGAAATATGCATTTCAAGCAAACGCAGTGACCTTACAGGAACTGCCATCTGGCCCTCGTTAATTCCACCTGTCCTCAGGGAAGGACGTAGATTACTGTGAAAACTCAACTGGCTGTCACCCCTGTTGCAAGCTTTTTCTCATTTAAAAGCCTCTCTACTTTCAACCCAAACATGAATTTCATTTGGCTGTCAATAGCATGGGCTAAAGTGCTTAATGTAGCTGGGCTGTGTTTAACTTGACAACATCATGTGTGAAATGGACGCTTCTGCCTCGTACTAACCTGTGGCACAACTAGCATTTTTTAGTGTGTGGCTGCAAATGAGAAAATCTGTGTTTGGTGCCTGCTCTAGAAATAGCGTAAAGCATATATCAAAAAAAGAAATTGGTGGAAAGTGGCCAAAAATTGTTCAAAAGTGTGTCAGGATATGCAAACGGAGTACTCTGAATAATTTATTTATTATATACAAATATTAAATTTTAGGCCTACATATAAATGTGTCATTTATGTGTGTAAAGATACCCTGTAAAAAATAGTTATACAGCTGGTTGCCAGTAACTTACTGTAGATTTATATTTATCAATTATTCAATATTCATTGACAACAGTTTGTTCAAATGTAAATGAACAATAAACATAAGCAAGTCTTTCTCTGTACAAAATAACACTATGAAAAAACACTTTATTCAAAGCATTCTGGAAACCAGAAGTCCTCATCCATCTTTTTTTTTTTTTAAATAAGTAAATACACATATGCCATGTAGCCACCACTGTATCCCTTCTAACATTAACCACAAATCAGACAGAAGAGTAGATTATCTTCAGTGGACTTAAACGTAATATAGTTTTTCCGCAATCAAAATAAAGTACTTTTAATTTTTTTTCTTTTGTGTTTTAAATAAATGATCAATAGATGATCAGTTCACGTGTTTGAACTGAGGCAGTACAGTGATCAGTCCTGACACAATAAAGGCTATTTATAGTTTGAATCTATTTAAAAATAGCAGTTTGAAAAGCTGAGAGTCATGAGACCATGTTTAATATCAGAAATAACCTGCTCTGTCTTCTCAGTTGGCGTGTTGTCGGTTTTCTCTGTGCTCTGCGATGTTTTTTCACTGGTGAGAATGCACGTAGTATGAGATCGGGCTTTGTTTGTCTGTCATGACCACAGTGAGGAGGGCAGGTTTTGCGAACGGTCAATTTTCATCAGTTAGAGGACGTTAATGGTCTTAATAACTCTGTAATACATATGTATACACCGGAGGTTTGGGGATCCTCGCAGAGCATAATGGGTAATTTCACGTTCCCATGTAAAAGGTCTACAGACATTTTGAACAGTGTATGGATTAAAGTAAAGCCATTTCTCTTG
The DNA here is from genome assembly GCF_018831695.1 of Puntigrus tetrazona. Lineage (NCBI taxonomy): Eukaryota > Metazoa > Chordata > Actinopteri > Cypriniformes > Cyprinidae > Puntigrus > Puntigrus tetrazona. The sequence continues at coordinate 7,301,560 of NC_056719.1, read as the reverse complement.
GAAAGTATATTCAACTTGGCTGTGATGAGCAAGCAATTTTTATTTTGATATTGACATTACTTCTTAGAAACAGTGGAAGTTTGGGCTACAGATATTTATAGCCTTTTTCTCGAATGTGACCTTGAGCTTCCTTTTCCGCTTTCATATAACTCGTCCATTGCATTTATTTACGCAGTGAGCGGCGAACTAGCGGGATGCATGTTTTGATGAGGCCCGGTCCTGTTTTTAATCTAATTGAGCCTGAACAGCAGTGAAAAGATTAGCTCTGACAAGAAAAAAGGCAAAATCGATGGCTGATGGATGTCAGCGATTGCGTGTAACGTGTAGCGCGATCAGCAGCGTGGGAGACAGCTGTGTACCATGTGAGCTATTCTGTCTGGCTGTGCTCCCCTCCTCTGAGTCGCTGGAGGGCAATATTCAATAGAGCTTTTAGTCTGTATGCTGGATCTGACTAATCCGGCCCTAATTAGCCCTCCTTTCAGAGTTTGCTTAGTTAAAACGTTGGATATGACTGACATCAGAAGCGCTGATTATTATAGCAGTGCTTTCCGGCTTAATTTGGTTATGTGAACAAGTTTCGACGACTAAGTTTTACCCAGATGTTCACTAATGTTTGTTTGCGCATTTGAGCAACACGTAATCCTAACATCTGGATTGCTGATTGATTTCGAGCTATAATGCCCCATTTCTGCACATGACCTTTCATTTATCAGCATTTTTCCCTTTTATTTTTATTGCTTTTTTTGACACTGCGAATCGATGAGCGTATTGATCACAGATTACGTGCTCTCGCAGTTTTGCACATATCATAGTCTGGCGGTGAGGAATAAATAACGAAACCTGGTGCAGAAACCCTGTTTAAGCGGAGCTCCTGCATTCAAAACGCTGTTTATTATCGCAACCGAATTTCATTTCCCCTCTCTTCGGTGATATTTAAGCATCCTTTGCGTTCTTCAAAGTAGCGCGCGACCGCAGCTTTTGAAGATGAGAGGGACGGGCTTGCTTCCTTTATGAATACGAGACTAAACAGAAAAAAGGGGTCTGGATAAATGAAGTTTCATTATTTTCCTTTCCTTTGTGCTGTATGTCTTGTACAATAATGTAAAATCTAATAATCCATTATTGAGCTCACAGAGAAGAGAGGCCAGTCTGTGATCTGTGCTCCACTGCGGATGAGAGAGGAAGTGACAATAGAAGAAGAGCTGGCCGAATTTGACAGCACAGATGTGGAGATTCCATCGAGACCAGGCTGTCAAATCATCATATTACCATGTAGAAGTTTCTCGCTCTCTAAATACTGTGACAGTGCCATTTTTCTGATGGATAACAGCGCCGCTTTCTAACCGCATCTTCTCTTGCATAACTTGCAGACGATTGATCTTTCTGTCTGAACATGCGAGAGACTGGATGCTTTCCATCTCTTTGTGTCCATTTGTTTGGCTTTTATAATATGCAATTTAGCGGATCGATTAGTTGTTTTTTATAGAGACAGACAGTACCTGTTGTCTTCCAGTAACAGGCGAATCACAGTAATGTTGCATCAAATCAGCCAATGTAATTTGAATTTTTACATCATTTCTTCCCTGCCTAAAAAAATTGGCAAGCACAAAGATGCTGGTTTTCCATGCTAAGTAAATTAAGGATTAGCCAGGCTGGAATTGGATCTAGCTATGGCAGACACGCAGACATCCCAGTCATATTGTGGAGTGCTCTAATTCTGCTCTTTCATGCCCAGACAGCTGTAAATCTCGACTCTGGCAGGATTTTCATTGGGTTTCGACTCTGATAAATACATTTTTGTGAGGAGCCCACTATTGGGGTACAAAATCTTGCCTTTCCTCCACCAGGGGACCTGTTTGAGTGGGGCTGTAGGCCCGCAGTACCCATTTAAACACTAATAACCCAATTACATAAACCCACTGTGGCTTTGCTTTGTAGAGCAAGCATGTCTTTTTCTTCTTCCCCACAAGCGTGCCCCTTTATTTTAATGTCGAAAGGAACACTATAAGTCTATTTACTAACTATGTCATGCGTTAAGGGGCTCTCCATCAGTATACACACAGGATTTGGAGCTGAACCCAACAAATGTTTGCTTTTTTAGGCCGTCATCTATGTTTACACCTTTTATGGGATTTTTTCAGAGAAGCGGCTTAAATGCATGTGGGGTTTAAGGACTTTAAACGATGTTAATCCCAGCAGTTAAAATGTGAAATATCTAAATCCTTTTTAATTGATTTGAACTTGTCTTTTTCTTAAGAACATTAAAGGGTCATTGTACATCATTGTATTATTATTTAATTCCTTGCACTGAGGTCCACTTATGTTGTTTGCTAATAGTTTTCTTCTGACACTTAAAATCAAGCAGTTGCTGCTATTTAATTATGAAATGTTCTCTTCAGATGTGGAATAACCAACAGCTCTTCTAAAACTATTTGCAGTTTTTTTTGTTGGGTTTCATATATTATTACACTATATAGTTTAGGGTCATTGCAATTTTTTTATTAATTCTGCCTTTATTTACTGATCTTTACTGATGATAACAACATTTAGAATATTAGACAAATGTTTATATTTCAAATAAATTACTTTGTTCTTCATCCAATAAATAATAAGCTAAGAAATGTTTCTTGCACTAAATCAACATCATGTGACACAGAAATTGGAGAAATGGTGACTTAAAATTCTACTTTTTTATCACAGGAAGTACATTTAATATATATTTAAATAGAAAACTTTTTTTTTTTAATAGAAAAAAATGTTTTAAAATTGTTTTTACTGCATTTACTTCTATAATTGTAATGGTATCACAAATGGAAAACAAAATGCATATATAAACATATATTTAAACAGAATTAAATAATCAGGGACCTTGTAATAGTCTTAAAAATCGCCCAAAAAAGAAAATTAATATGTTTTGAATGAATTCCAAGATCATAGACAGCAAAGATTCTATCACAATAAACGTCTAGAAACGTAGTTGTTAGCATAATCCATATGACATTAGGGGTTCAACTGGATTTTTTTAAAGCTACAAGAATACTTTTTGTGCACAAAGAAAACAAAAAGATTAACTTAATTTGGCAATTCATCTCCTCCATGTCACCCTGGCAATGATGTCCATGCTATGTCTCTCGATCGTGCTAGGACCCTTACTATCTATGGGAAGTTCAAAGAGCTCTCTGAATTCATCAAAATATCTTAATTTGTGCTCCGAAGATGAACAGAGGTGACTAATTACTGACAGAGTTTTCATTGTACCTTTAAGGGAGACTTACAGAGAGTCAGCACTACCCACACAGAATTCCCCACACTTTCTTCAGAAAGTTACAGTAAGTTTTCATAGTCATGTTCAAAAGAGCAAGAGAAACTTGGTTTCTCTTGATAAGACCCCTTCAGTGGGACAAAATGCTATGCTAAACATTAGAGGATGTTAAGTACACTCAGGCGCTCCACGAATTGCCTGGAACCCTAAGGGTTGAGATATATCCATATTTGATGGTGTAGTCATAATGAATATTGGTGATTTCTAATTGAAGGCATCAGACTGTTTCCTCCCTTTACCCTGAGCAGGAGTTCTGCACACTAATGGCTTGGAAAGTCAAAAAGGAAGCAGAAAGTTCAGTAACTCTCCAAACCGTGCCTGATCGATCTTACCTAGGAACCCATGAGGCTAGATGTGTGATGTCCATGTTCACTGTTTGCCTCACTGTGTGCCATTGAAATGAGTTTTCCTGGTCTGCAGGGAGTGAGAGGCACTGTCAGATGCTCAGGTGAAAGCCATTAGCATGTGGTGTCGTTTCTTGTCAGGGGCCGAGCACGTGTTGACGTGTGATTGACTCAAATTCAGCACTGGATGTTTTGTTTGGGTCTCAAGGACGGGCAGGAGATGGAGGTGGGGGAGTGGGGCGTTTCTTGCAGAAGACCACTGCAATGTCAGACCACTGTCAGATTCCCAGCGCTCTGCTCAAATACACACAAACAGCCAAGATGCCCCGACAGGGAGAGAACTGAGCTCGATTGCATCAGCCAGCCCCTGCCCTGGTGCTGCGAGCTTGAAATGTGTGTGAGAGGCTGGCTAAGCCTTACACAAGCAATCATTTTTGATGAATATGGACACTGGGGGGTACAGCACTGCTAATGTGAAACACTGGGCTTTCTTTAGGGATCCGCTCCGCCGGCTAAGAATAGCATTTTGTACATTTCCTTCTAGATTGCCCAGTCATCTGATTATTGTTTATTACAGTATCACCATCTAAAGTTCCTCGAGAATAAATTCATCTCAAAGCTTTGACTAAGTTCATGTAAATATCTACCCTTTACGCAACTATCGGAAATGTCATTTCTAGGGTTGTTATAGTGAACTAAAACTAAAAACATTTTAAGATGTATTTAGTATTTGAAATCATCACTGAAATAAAATAAAACATTAAAAACCCAATAGTTTTTATTTATTATTTAGCTTAACTCAATGTACTAAAATAACTAAAGGTAATCTTCATAGTTTAATATAATTCATCTCAATTATACTATAATAACAGTGGTCATTTTCAGTAGATTTGAATGCATTTGTCAAGCTCGGATTCAGGATTAGCCTATTTTTATACAACAATCTAAGCATTGTTTGGAAGCCGTTGTAGTTCTGTAAAGTGACACACAGTGATTGCTATGTGGTTTTAAAATGCTTGAAGTGGTTGTTTGCATGGTTAACAGAGTGAGTTACTGTCATATTTGAGTTTAGGGATTGTTCAAATTGCTTAGTGCGAGCATAAATAGTAACAAGAAAATAAATGTACAAAACTTGATTTACTCCATCAGGATTAGTTTGGTTCATGAAAATGAAATGATTCTTCCCAGAATGATGTTTGCAGTTGATTATGGAGGACTACTTCCCTCCCAAAACACTTCTGGCAAGCGCTTTTAAAGAGGCTCTTTAATCGGGATATGGAGGCTGAAGGTCAAGTCCACCCTTGAGTATCTCAATAGTAATGCTTCATTCTCAAATCCCTCATCGTTTGCTATTATAGCTGTAACTTTTGTTACGTTAGCATCATTAAGCTGTCTTAAAATAGTAAAGTAAGTTAAAGTAAGTTAAGTATTGTTAATACTTATATCCTTTATTTTTAATATTTCAAGTTATGTAAATAAGTATAGGTAATTCTGAATAAATATGAATAATGTATGTACAATAGTTGTGTATACAAGTTTTTATATTACTTTGTTATTATTTAAATGCAGCAAGAATGCATGAAATGGATCAAAAGTGAGAGTAGACATTTATGTTACGTAAGATTTTCAAATAAAATCTCTTTTAAACTTTCCATTAATCAAAGAAGCAGCTATTTTCAACACTAATAAAAAGAGAGAGATTTTTACGGCTAAATCAGCATATTAATCATTGCTGAAGCACAGGAAATTTAAATTCTAAAAATTAAATATTAAACAATATTTGTTAATTTAAATAAATTAACATATTTGTTAATATGTTATTTATTTATTTTTTATATATTTAATAAATAAAATTAAATAATACTTCATAATACTTCATATGGCTGTTTTTAATGTATTTTGATTAAATAAATGCAGCCTTGAAGAGACTTCTTTTAAAAACTTTTTTAAGATTGTAAAACTTTGAAATAATGATAGTGTATATGAACGAGCAGCAAGGCTAAATAAATGATGTAAAAATGGTTTATGATGCCTTATGCATTAACAATGTAAAAAAAAATTAAATATTGAAAGTATCATTTATTTCTTTGAAATACTGATAAATTGTGCACAATAAGACCAGGAATGTGTATTAAATGGGGTCAATTTTATTTTGACCTTAAATAGATTTGCACACTCTGAATTCAGTCACAATGTGTTTTAGTTTTCCCACAAATGGAGTTGCTTTGTAGCAGATGTATGTGTTAGCAGTGCTCTGTGCTTTAGCCTGGAGGAGTGTTTGTTCAGAATGGCATTTGGTGGGTAAAAATAATGGCTGAAGATTAGCAATTCTGGCGATTATATACTCTCCTCCCCTTCCCTAGCATGCTCTGTGGAATAGGTAGCAGGTGGTTGTGACAGGTGTGATGGAGGCTTCACTGAAAGACATTGAAATAGCAAACAAATTGGAGGAAGCATTTTGTGGGGTTTCCGGTGATTGGTGTCAGAGTTGATGGATGTTACCACCCTGGGATGCAATCCCAAGACCGTGTTTCAGAGGAGCCCAGGTGCGGCGTGGGGGGAGAGCAGGTGAGAGCGAGTGGAGAGAGACTAGAAAAGTGAGAATCAGAAAAGAAAAGAAACCCTTGGCGGAATATTTATGACTGTGAGACAAAGCTGCGTTGTAGCCACATTGCTCCAATTTTAGTGCGTTTTAACACAAGACTTTTAAAGCCAGGAAATGAGTGTTATCCACACCAGCGTGACCTTTATTGGGACAAATGGCCCGTGGTGCACTTGGGTGTGTGTCAGCACCAGATAAAAAGAGATGACATTAGAAAAGATGATCTCTGGTCACCGCGCTGATTTGTGGCGAGAGGAAGATGAAGCTGTTTTTCACCCTCGCTCTCCGTATTGAGACGGGAAGACGAGAGATGAAGTGCGAGAGAGGAAGAAATAAGGAGGAATGACACTTCAGACGCGGGTTATGTAAGCAATCCGCAGCGTTGTCAAACACTGACACCTTATCAGTCACTTAGCGTTTATGTTTGCAACCTGCCAGATCCCTTATAAGTCTCCCCATAGACTCCAGGAAGGGAACGCTGGAAAAAATCCATACGGCTTGCGGCACAGTATATGGAAATCCGACAAAAATGGCCTCTAACTGATGCTGGCACTCTCTCCTTAACAATCCCAAGACAAAAGACGCACTGAATCGTTCGGTTTTTATCACCCTCTCTAATCTTAATACCTTTTGTAAGTTAAGCTTTAACTGGAAAAGCTGTTTGTTTGGTATTGACTTTCCCCCATAATCCAATTCCAAATGATACTGGGTCTCTTTCTGATTGAGACATCACTGAGCTTGTTTTTCTGTCGCTTATTCCTCCAACCGTTTTCCATTTCCTGCATTTCCTACCCATTCAGAGTTGGAGTGTGTTTTCCAATGGAGGCCGATGTAAATATGACAGCCCATGGAAATGGCATAGAGTGGCAAATTGAATTACGGAGCGGCATAATGTGCCAATATGGCAGGTGCACGCAGTCATGTCTGTGCGGACACCATTGATTAGTGGCACCTGTGTCTGCCGATTCTGTCTCCTGCACAAGAATGGATATCGGCCCATGACATTTTTTCGTGAATATAAACCTTATGCCGCTCAAAATGGGTAACAGACTAGCGCTTCGTGTTATTGCCTTGGACAGCATGGATGAGCCATCTTGGTCTGCAGAGGCATGTGTGCAAACCGTCCACTCTTAATATTGCTTTACATGGCAATGGAACCTGTCAACACTCACGCCACGCCTGCCAGAATTTTACATCTAAACGGCAAGTTCTTGTTGCACCATTGCACCAGCAAGTGATGCAAAACAAAAATAGTTTGTTCTATCCATATAGTCAAGGCTGGTACCTTATTTAACAAATGCTAACACTGTGCAATAAGTATCTAGGTGTTAGCAGTGAAATGTAATACCAATAAACATTTACCAGTCAACAAAGTACATTTTAACTTTGATTTGTAAAATGTTTGGGAAGAAACATTACAAGTAAGCAAAGCTTCATTCCTATAAAATGTGTTCATGATGTTTAATGTGTTAACCAATGTCAAGGAATTGAATCTAATTATAAAGTACTCTCACAATAATTATTCATTTTGTTATCATATTGGAAAGAAATGTTTATTCAGGGCTCCAAACCATTCTTCTTACTGGTCACTCGATTTGATTAACTTTTTTGTTTGGTCACACGGGCACATGATTTCTTCACATTTTTATTTTCTGCTACAACATGAGACTGATCAATGCATGCTGATGAACTTTTATAATATTTTGTAGTTGTATGGAAATGAAAGTGGTCAACATTTTATTAGTATTATTTGCGATATGAATATGTTATCTTTGGTTTAAGTAAGGTTGGGTACCGAACCGGTACCAGTATTGCATTCAGTGTGTACCTTGGCTCTTTTGGTGCCATGCCTGAACGACAAACCCAACAAATCTTTGTAGCATTGCATGAGTGTGCATGTTGTTTTCACTTGGGGACATAACTGCATCCAAGGAGCATGTGAATGCAGCAATTGCATTTGCTCTGACGGGAGCAGAAGTGGTTTATAATTTTTGTTTGATATGCAACATAAAGGGCAGCACTTGAGAGTTGAACAATGCAGTAGTAGCACTAATTTAGTCGCAAAGGCAAACCATTTGGTCATGATCTGGAGCCCTATTATTGTTATATTATTACTATTATTATTATTATTATTATTATCATCATCAGGCTAATCTTCCATATCTCTGTATCCATACAAATAAAGACATAATTAATCAAAGATTCAGCTCAAGCCACCATAGAGCCTCTAGCCTTAGGTTTGACTGGCATGCAATCCTTTCTCAAAGAGCTCCATTTCTCTCTTGCAACTAACACAATCTTTAACCCTGTTGCCTTGGTATCCTTGCAGAAACCGGGTGTTCATAAGAGTTCAATTTTCAGAGGCTATCCTCAGGCTGGGAGTACAATATTGTTGAAGAATCCTGCCTGTATAATAGCAATGAAGCAGTACTTCAGATGAATCCAGCAAGCAAGCACAATCAGCCCTGTGTGCAGAATGATGGGATGCATAGCAGTGGGACTATTTGTTCACATGACTGGTTAAGTCTCAAGAGCGATATATTTGTTCTTTATTCAAAGTCACATTTCCATCTAAATAACAAAGCCATCACGTGATTCCAGCTCGATTCCATCGGAAAGCTTCAGCTCCAATGTAACCTTTTCTCCTTAATCAGTTCTTTTGTAGCTAAATGTCAGTAGATTAATTGAAAACTTGGGGCGGTTTAAAACAACAGCTGACAATTAATTTCCGTTGTTCGGGCACCCACTCTAAATGCGTTAGATGTTAAATACTGGCGTCAGCAGTTCATCGCACCATGTGGAAAGTTTGGGTCAAGTATCCGGATGTGTGCTGTTGGGTTTCTACCCCTACGAAGTTGGGCTTTAGCACCTTAGCTTGCAGAAATCCTTTTTAGGTAAATGTGTTTTAGCCTCGAGTGCAACAGGAGGAGATGAAGACCATCTGAGAGGATGATGAATGATGGCTCCTGAATGAGCAGCTGCCCCTTTTCCAGCCAGAATACACAACCTACCTCTCTCTCTCTCACCCTTCTCTGAATGAGGAAAAATATAGCTCAAAGCCTCAGGGAGGGATTTTGTGTCGTCCCATCAGACAGTTTTAGGAATAGAAATGTAACAGATGCACGCTGGAGTTTATTCAGAGGACATTTTTGTCATTTCTCCACAGGCATCAAAGTGAAGGGAATGTTCTATATGTCATCACAGGTGCCGTGATACCAAAACAACGGTTTGTTTGAGGTAGCGCCAAAGGCTGGAGAAGATCTGCATTCAGAGCATCCTCTATTTTTATGGAAATAGCTTGCATTGTTGTTAATTATTTATGGGACTCTAAAAACAATGCGTTGTCAGCCTTTGGTGCCGTTGCGCTTCTTCGATGCTCTGTATGCACTCCTGCAGAGCTCTGAGCTACTTATATAAGTGCTACGGGAACCTAAGGCGATTTTAGAGGCAGAGCACACTGCCGTCCCATCTGCATCACTGACTCCCGGGATGAAATGGATGTCTGCGCAACCTTCCTAATGATCTTTTTTGTTTTTCAAATTAAACCGATGAACATATACTTGCTTTGTTTACAAAATCACTGAAGCAAGTCGCCTTGTTCACGGCTCATTCCTCCCTTTGGCGCGATCTTACTTACATAGACTACGGAATATGTACAAATACTTCAGCACTTTTGGCATGCTATATTTTTCTACAGGGGATTTGAGGACTTGAGATGAGTAGAAAGCGCAACATGGGAATGTAAAAACGCCTTGCTGCAGAAAATGAGTGTACCCGCCTTTGACGCTGCACAGTGGGAAAAAACCCTTCTGTGCGTGCTTTGGAGCTGCGAGAATGTCTCTTTGCCTTGTCAGATACAGAGCAAACTTCGTTTCTCGTCTTTCATCATGCCTCTGTTTATCCCACTGTACAGGAATGCACATATTCTGCCTGACTGCATCGCTTGTTCTTGCTCATGCAATCTCTGCAGATTTAATTACACGCTTTTCTAGACTCATATAAAAGTGGGAGAGAGGTAGGAAAGCCAGTGATTGAGGAAGAGAGACAGGGAAGAGTGGGCTGAGCAGTTCTCTGGGGTCATGTATTTATGTCGGAGGAATGGAACCCTACTGTATAATGATTCGCTATGACCTCGCAAATGAGCGATTATGCCGGGTTGTCGGGAGTAACTGTAATGGGCCTGAGGCTCAGTAGGGTATTCCATATAGCCAAGTGCCTGACCGCGAGATGGGCCGTGAGAGAGGAACACACTTACGCTTTCTAGGGCATCTACCAATGTGCATACTTTTATCTTTCCCACTACAGCTTTCTGAAAGTTAGTGTGTTCTATCATACAGATGCTGACACACAAAATTATTGGCACAAAATTATTGGCAACTACTGCACAATATACTTACACTAAGGGCACTTATGGGGCACATTTTTTTTGACTCATTTTTAGTTCTTTAGTTAGCTAGTTAGTTTATCAAAAGTTATACAATTCCACCACATTAATATGGATAATCATCCTTAAAAAGACCTTAAAACACACTTTTCATAATCTCCATAGTTAGTCAGCTAGTTAGCTTATTGGAAGTTAAACTAACTCCTCAATAGTTACTTAGCTGGTTAATTTACTGAAAGTTAAAAGTATAGGCACCTTAAAACACACTTTTCATAATCTTCATATTTAGTTTATCAAAAGTTATAAAGTCCCCACCATTGTAATGTAGATGATTTTGGCTCAATAAACCTTGTAACTCACTTTTCACATTCTCCCTAGTTAGCTAGTTAATCAAAAGATATAAAGCCTCACCGCAGTTATATGGGCAGTTTTGTGTCAATTGGCTTTTATAACCCATACCTCACTAGTTTCGTTAGTTTGTTAGCTAGTTAGTTTATTGAAAGTTACAAAGAGTCTTATATGGGCACTTCTGTGTCAGTAGATACATAATCTCACTAGTTAGGTTATGATCAATCCTTTCAATATAAAAGTGCCAATATGTTACATACAGTGCAGTAGCTGCAGCATCTTCTCTATACAAATTTAAAAGCCATGTTATATACAGGTTGTAGCTAAAGATTGTAGCAGAACCTTTTACATTACTACAATAAATACATTTCAGTCCTTTTCTTTTCATGACCGATATCGGTGTTTTGTTCTGTTTACTCTGACAACTTCATTTTGTCGCTTTTTTCCGCAACCGATGTATGGAGAAGAAAAGAACATGGTAAAATGGGGGCACCACTGTGCCATGTCAAAACATCAGTCATTCCTTCGCAACTACTGAAAAAGGGAGTTTTTCGTTCAGTGAGGATCCCAGGAGAGCCTGTCATATCTGTCAGAGGTGCAGAATTCTGTGCTTCAGGTTAGTGTTCCCAGCCCAGGAGCAAATATGTAGCTAATGGCAGACTCATGGCCTCTCTTTTCTTTTGTGGTAGGCTGATCCAGGGGATTAAAGCATCTGCCTGCCCTCTCCGCTCGCTATAATGGCATTAGGGAATGGATATGCTTTAGTATTCAGGGTAAAGAATATCTGATAAGGTGGGCTCAAACTGATTTAATTAAGTAAAGCGCCAGACCTGAGAGCGATGTAGAGAAACCAACAAAGGCAAACGTGGAATAAGCGAGACAGACTGAATTCAGTGTGTAGTCTCTCAGCAATCCAAGCATAGCTTCTACTACAGCGTCAGAATATCGTGAGAATGTTTTATCTGTGTTAATCTCTGTATCAACTATCCATCCTTTCACCGGAAAGCTTCCCATCTTGATCTCAACCCTTTAATTCTATGTCATATAACCAGCCATGACAAGGCGAACAGGACGTTTAGTCAGTTGTGTAATTTGTTTAAAGTAGCCATCACCTACCTATCTTACTTCATTTATACAAGAAAGTGATGCGGTTTTTGAAAAAAGGTGATAATTTTTTTTTTTCTGTGAAACATAGAAAAAAATTTGCTTTGGCTTTTTTTGTTGCCTTGTCAGAAGTTTCTTCAAAAACAAAATATATATAAAAAATATATATATATATATATATATATATGTATATAGTATATATATATATATAATTCTATGTTATAAGATTCTGGTACTATATGGGGCTGAGGAATATGACAATTTTTTTTAATGTAAATTGTGTTATAGGCCATATGGTATATAATGTGGAAGGCAGTCTGATCTATATTCCTGCTCAGTATTGGAGAAGTTGTACTGTCTTAAACTAGAAAGTACTGCATTTTGAGTAAGTGCAAAAGTTTCAGGCCATTTTTAGAGACTTGGAAACCTTTAAAATCCCTATTTCTCCTCTACATCCAGAAAGCATGTTAGCAGTAAATTTCTATCATACACTGTGGTAACCCTCAAAATGTGCTTCTTATTCTCAAGTAAAAAGATGAGGGGCTGCAGAAACTCAAAAAATCTACCTTGTCCTTTGTCTGTGTCTGGAGGCTTCAACATTTAAAATGTCTGTTTTTCATTCGAAAAAAAGTTGTGATTATAATCCTTTCTTTCCAGGAACACTTCACCTTCCTTCACTAATAATAGCCAAAAAAATGTTTTCCCACGTGCCTCTAGTGGGTCAGGTATCCAGAGTTTAGTTCTGATTTTGCATTTAAATGGTGCTTTTCTAAGATTTAATTATTTACTTGTTTTTGTTTTGGTTGGTTGACTTCTTTCAAATTATTACGTGACTGAGCATTCCCATCAGAAATTTGCAGATTTATGCACAGCAGGAAGTAAATACTGCCTACTGTTTGTGCCTCGCATTCTCATTAGCTAACTAGTTTCGAAGAGTCCATCTACCATTCATTTGCAGTAGTTCGCTTACTGGGCTACAGTACAATCTTGTGGGTAAACTTATTTGAGTATTACTTCCTATCAAAACAGGATATTCTAAACAGCTTGTCTCTCTAAAAAGGAATTACAATATGCTTTCTGATGTATTTGGCATTTGTTTTATTTGGTTGGGAATATTTGTGCCATTCTTTATGAGTCATTAATAGCATTTTGGTCTGTTTTTTCCTGGAGGAGAAAGGCTAGTTTGAGTACACTTAGCATATAGATGACCTCAGAGGGTTCTTGTTGTGATTTCATTGGGTCCTTCAATAAATGGAGTGACTTCTGAAGTTATGAGGGGTCACTTTACTCTCAGAGTGATCCTACAGAGATATGCCCTGAGATTGAAGAGTTGCTGGGTGTCTCTATCAGATAGCAGTGTCACTGAGATCTGTACCTCTCATTCAAAATTAATGGTACGCATTCCTTTCTGGTCTCTAGGTCTCGTCTGTGTCCACCCCAACTGTCCTTTGCTGTATCGGTTCTCTCATCTCGCCTCCCGCTCTGTCCCCAAACTCCTGATGGCTTCATTCAGCTTTCATTTTCACCGACTGCCTGTAACGCATCTAGATCCGCTTTTGAACATCTAATAGCGGCATTGTTGGAATATTCAGGTCTTATCATTGTCCTCCTTCTTTTCTTCTGTTCTGTCTTTTGACTTGCCTTTAGTTTGAGCTATGCCAAAAGTGTGACGTAATGTAAATGTCACCTCTTTCAAGGATTTCTAATCAGATTCTGATTGTCTTTAAAAAAAAAGAGAGAGAGAGAGCATCACGATCCTTGTGGCCTCCTGGTGTGCTGCGTGAGAGGTGTTCAATTGGTCTCTTTGGCATGCTGTTCAGAAAGGGCATGGATGTGAAAGGCTAATCTGTGTGTTGTGTGTGGATCGTGCTGAGGCCACACAATCCCTGCCCCTTTCCATCAAATCCTTTTTGAGATGAAAATATATTCTGCTCTCTAACCTTTAATTGCATGAAGGCCTCAGCAGGTCAGGCTGGGGCTTTATTATGTTTGTGAGTATGTACATCTGCTCACAGTACTCCATCAGTGCCTGAATGCCTAAACATCCATGGCCCGGATGACATGTCAACTCCTGAAAGACATATCCTAATTTACCATTCATTAGGATGAACTAGTTGCTAAACAACCCATTATTTTTTCTACTCATCCTTCAAAAGTTTATGCTTTTGAAAGACGTTTCTCTAGAAAGATGTACATGAAATATTGAATATTATGGACATATATTTTATATTCAAACTAATATTTATTTGTGTGTTGGAGTTAATATATAGTACTGCTTACCAAAACAGTATATTAATTTTGTTTGCAGGAATAGTTTTTTTGTTATTGTTGTTTTTGGTATATAATATATAAAATAAATTAATACATTCAATTTTTTACATTTGTTATTATTAAATAAAACATAATAAAAACATGATTTTTGAAAGTACAAAAAAAAAAAAAAAAAGTTCTCTGTTTTTGCAAAAAAATAAACCCTTATATTTTTTTAATTATAAATGTGCTGTGTTTTAGATGTCAAGTTTGAAAATGTGGTTTTGCTCATCCTTTAGTTGCTGCATGGCAGTTCTGACCAGCATGGAAATTCAGCAGGAAGGTAGTTTTAAAGAATTTTCTGAAAATATCAAACTGTTCATGGCAGGTTATCTGGCACACATTTCTGGCTGCCCATTGAATCTTCTCAGTGGAGATTGTTCTGTGTAATGTCAGAAAGCAATGCTGGATTCCCAAAGCAGAAGGAAATTAATCTGTGAAAAACAGACCTGCTGGATCTCAAATTCTAAAAATATCGGAGCTATAATTCCTTTTTTTGCTTAATGAGCCTCACTCCTCCTCTGAAGAAGAAATGGTAAGTGTCCCAAAGTTTAAAGAAAACCTCAAAAGTCACTTCCCAAAGTCAGAGAGGATGGTGGGATCCGCCAGATGTGACCTCTCTCTCTCTGGCTCCTCCAAGGTGGTTTTAGGACACTGGAGTGTCTATTCCCACATCAGCGAGGCTTATCAGAGTGGCAGCAGCGGTGTCTAATCACCGCCCGGCAGACGGACAATAAATCCCTCTCCTATTAAGTGGCTCAGGTACACACATGCTTCAATCCTCTGACTAAAGCAGCCTGATAGGACAAAGACTTGATCCTTAGAAACACTTGCACTTTGTAAGCTGACTTTTGAAGTCCATGAATCCGACAGATTTTGTCCAGTGACATTTTAGCTGGAAAAAAGCTTTTCTCATATTCGTGATTTGCAGATCACTGATAGTTGTGCTTTAATGAGTCCACTTATCATGTTTAATTTAATACATCCACCAGCAGCAGGTTTCTAGGTTTGATGAGGATGATGATATTGTGTAAACCGATTTAAAACCAACTGGCCAGAAGTGAGCTGTAAGTGTAAGGACATATATAGTCCTATCAAAATTAAGGGCATTAACACAGAGATTCATTTTTTATTGTGATTTAAAAATTGTGTGATTAATTAGTTATTTGTTAATTCGTTGTTTGTATCATTAATATATTCCCAATTACTTACAGCATATTTTTAAAATATTCCTTCCCCTTTTGATTAGCTCTCCTCTTATGCTCAGGTTGAGTGCGCATACGAGGGTCTCATTAATGCAGCCTCATGCATGCTGACCCCAAAGCTACTATCCCTATCATTTCTCTGACGGAGCATCTCTAGGAGGAGTGGAGAGCTCTTGTATAATGTGTTGCACTAGTCAGAGATTCTAACCTCACCCCTGAAGAGAAGGGGAGTGAGGTGTGACATTTGACTGGGCGATCCACTTAGCTCTAGGTCAGGGGCCCAGTAAAGCCTGAGACTGGAAAAGCCAATGCAGAAGTTATTCTGACAGGCCTTGAGGCTTATCAACACTTGGACAACTCAGTGCGTGTGGCCTCAGCTCCGGGAGTCTAAGTGCAGGGCAGGCTCTGGTCCCCTATGACTCTCAACCAAATCATGCGACAAAATCTTTAAAGCAGGAATACTGTATTCCTCTCACAGAACAGAGTTTCTGCCACGATCTACACTGCTCGAAAAAAGACCTGCGGCTTAGGACCAGGCCAGTTTCCAAACTACAGCTGACATTGCGTTGATGCAGGAATCCTAGCTGTTTCTGAAATGGCCTTTGCAAAGCTTTGCTGAGAGCCATATCTTTAGATCTTGCCTCAAGGGTCTTGTTGCAAGCGGCTGGGTTTAAAGAGTTTTGTTTTGGTCATGAAGCGATGATTTATGCATTAGTCACCGGTGGATATTTGCATGGATTTCTGTGTACTTTCTCTAATGTTGTTTAAATTCAATTGACATGCAGGCGCTCGGAGTAAAGCTGAGGCACAAATATCCATCTTCAATGTAAACTTTGCGTTGAGTCCCAGAAGAGGAGTGCTAATTGAAGAAGACAATAGCTAAGATGAAATTTTAAGAAAAACAAGCTAATAAGAAGAATTCATTTTCTAATCAGACTCTGACTCATTGCACGATTTCATAAAAAGCCATGTTGGCTCGTAAGTGCTTTTAAACTGTTATCACGGGTACTAGAAGTGATGACAATAACTAAACTTCTGATTTGGGGCCGTAGCAGCAGACAGATGGGCTCAAGACCAGGTGCTGTTGACATGTTGGTAATTGAGGAAGTTTCATGCATGCGCGCATCAAGAAAAAGTATTGAAACGAGTTAGTGTTTAGACTGGGAATTCATGATGAATTCCTCCCTCCATCTTTTTTCCTTATTTTACATTCAAGAGCAGGCCAAAGGTCTACTAGCTGCCCAATATTACACAGTTTTTATTTATTTCATTTTATTTTTAGAATTATATGACCTTGGGCTGAGTGGAGTGTAATTGCCTGCATCTGATAACAGCATTTATTCTTGGCTCAATCTCATATTCAAATAAAACATTAGTTTGAATGGCAACCTGAAGGCGATATCTTTGTCATACTACCCTTTCATCTGTTGGTTGTTGGTTATTTCCGCTGATAGCACTTGATTAGTGCATTTGTTTGCCTCGTACTTAAAAGTTTAGTTGAAAATAATGTTCTTATTTGCATCCTTTTCCAGTCTCTTTAAAATGTTATGAGTCTTTACTGCTGACTCACTCATAAATAAGTCACCTGTCGCCATCTTTTGGTGGACCAACGGAGCTATTCACTTAATATACAACAGGCAAAGGCCAGGTCCGATAACGCTTTGGCGGGCAGCCCACCAACGCATACAGCGCCGCTCCTCTGTGCCGTCCTGTTTTCAAGAAACCCCGGTGTTTTTTAGGTTCACCTTTTTCTTCCACTTTGCTTCCTGTCATGCCTCGATCTGTCCGATCCGCAATAAAGCCAAACATATGCATGACCAGTTGCTAACCAATTCAGTCAAATTCAGTGGTAGAGCTCTGATATATTAAAGTTATAGAAAATGTAAAGTCATGCATATGATTTGTTTCAGCCAAACCTGTTCACTCTGGAACAAGTAATAAATAGATTAATGAGACCAAAGATTGCCCGTTAGATTTATAGCTCATGTTTAACCACTGCAGAGACATCAGAGCCAATGGCAAATTCCCAAAGAACCAGCCGAGGTGAGGCTGCTCTCGCACATTCACATCTCTGAAAACGTTCAAATGCATTTTTAAATAGACAATCTTTATTTTAGCATATGTGAAACCTAAACAACTACATTCTCGCCTAAAACCCTCAGAACTACTAGTTGCCAGGCGATAATGCTATTATTCTAAGTGGTAGATGACATGACTCTGGCTGTAGGAATTATTGAAGCAGTGTGATACAAAGCATGAAACGCTTCTCTGTGGTAATAGGTGAATATTTCACGATTGGAAAATCTTTTCAGTTAATCAGATTCAAGGTGCATTCAGAACAAACTGTTAGATATTGCATTATATTATATTTTAAATTAAAAGTTTAATTTCTTTATTTTTTAAACTGTTTGACTGTGTTTTTGCAGGATAATGCTTGGCTTTTTTAACATGCTATTTTTTTCTCTGACTGCATGAAGATAGAGGGTTGTTTATTGGTGAATGGCTTCCTCCTGGTATTTTCTCTTTTCCTCCTTTTACACAGGAGCTGCTTCAGTTCCCAGGTATAAACTTCACTTTTACCTCTTGTTTTCCTTGTGTTCGTTTTTTTTCTGCTTCTTCTTCTTGTTTCTTCTGCTTTATTCCCATTCCTATTTTCTGAATAGCTTGTACTTTACAGCTAGCAGTGCTATTTATGCTTAACCCATCCCGCCTTTCTTCCGCTGCCTCTGACTCACTGACTTCTTCTCTCAACCTTCACCGTACAGGTGCTGCATCTCTCCAGCACTCCATCTTCCTCACCTTTCCAATACTTTATCTGTCTCTCTACCTTCAGGATTAAAAATTACAATTTCATCTTCGGTGTTTCATCTAGTTGAATTTCATTTTCAGAGCACATTTATCTAGATATGCAATCATTTCTTCAAAATGGGAATGTAAGCCAAGGAGGGAAGTGTAAAATAAGTCATTTAGTAAACCGTGACAAACTCTCCTAATTTTATCAATGCCCTGCCAGCGCCTCTCAGGTCTTCCCATTTTATTTCTTTGCCATTTTTTGCTAAGGCCTATTGGAGATAAAGCATGGGTCTAAGATACAAGAAGGTTTTTGATTTTTCTTTATACTGTATATAAAGGATATATTCCTAATGGTATGTTTAGTATAGAGAGGTCGCACACAAAAGCAATTTATAAAAGCTCATAGTGATAAAGTGGTTTCATGTTTGCAAAGTCTATTTCATCCATTGCAAGAAGACTGATTTTTCTTTTATACCATTGTATCACTAACCTTTCATTTGTGTTTGATTGGAGGTTAGAAATAGATATAATGCAAACTGTAATTCATCCATGAATTTCTCATGACTCACTTTAATTACTTAATAAAACTTCAAGAACAATGTTTTGAATCACATATACATATAGTTTAATTACATGTTAAATATAATTATGTAGAGATTTGTAATTATGTATGCAGGGGACTGGGTAAAAAAACCACATGAACTTACATGAACTTATCATCTCCTCTGGCTCAGAATTTTCAGCACAAATAAAGATGAATAAACATTCAAAGGTATGCTAAAAGAGGGGAGTATAAATGATCAGAAACTGATTTCTTTCATGTTATGTATCATCACTTTTATTTTACTTTTTAATATAACGAATTACATGTACTTAATACTGTATGGTTAGGCTTAGGATTACCTTAACTTACTTGTATTTATGCTAATTAATTGTTACATCATACATATAACGTAAATGTTTATTTTTTGCCACTTTAAAAATAAAATAAACAAAATGTATACAAAGACTACAAAATAAAAAATATATAAGGATTAAATTAAAGGCCAATACTGTAGAAGTTATCAGATGTTATTATTTATGTATTTTTTTCTCTCCTTTTTTAATTATCACTCTTTTACATGCTGAATAATTTTAATTGAACTGTAGTACATCATTGTTAATTTATAATGTTATCAGCCTTGTAGTATAAAAATAAATAAACATAATTATTGGCTATTGTGTTAGCAAGAGTTTTTATATTGAGTTGCTTAACTTGAAGCCATAAAAGACATTCACAAACACCTTCATTTATCCTCTTCACTAAATCTGTCCCCACCCAATGTAATTTCATCAGCACAGAGGGAGAATGTACTTGAGGCCAGCCACATTAGAAGGGGAAACTAGACACCCGCCCTGCCTGAAGACTCAAGGGGTTACATCCAGATAGATAGTACATGGCCAGCAACTTCAGCCTGCACTCCAGCAGGCTTCGCTGATTAATGCCCTTCTCTCTCCAAGGTTCATCAGCCCAAACATGCTGAGGCACAGGAGAAATGCTCTCTTTCAGA